>NC_056732.1:148164255-148287126 GCF_019279795.1 Protopterus annectens
AGGAAAGACTGAGGATATGACGTCGGTCATGCGCATTTGTACCCTGACGTCCTGATGTCAGTCAAATGCGCCTTGACCGACGTCAGCCTTATACTTTGATATTCGGGCCGACCGAGGACAGTGGACTACCCAAGTGTAAGGACTGCAGCAATGTGGATCTTCGAACATCTACATTTATGGTAGGTACAAAACTGTACTTTTTCTGCACTGCCCTTTGGCTTGTCTACTGCGCCCAGGGTATTCACAAAGTGCCTAGCTCCAGTTATTGCATTTTGCAGGCAAAGAAATATTCAAATATAAACCACAAAGATGGGAGGAAGTCCCACAATAGTATCCTGGCTGGCGAGTGCTGGCGGGAGCCAAAAAGTTCACGAAAACAAGCGGTGAGGTAACCTTGGCAAAAACAGTAAAAAGCCACGCTACTCCGAAGTAGTAAAATCCAATGGTTTAATAGAAACTGTACCACAATCCAAAGACAGAACAGTATCGTGGAAACGCTTAAAACATCGTTTTTCGTTCAGGTCCCTGCCTGAACTTCATCAGACTTACGGCAATGCTGCAAACAGTCTCACTTTAAATACTCTTCTTCAGTTTAGTGTTGCCAGTGGTAGTACTACACCATACATCCATACCTGGACGATTGTCTAATTCAGGCAGAAAGCCAGGACAAACTTTTGAATCATCTGGCCTTTGTAAAAAGTGTTCTGACTTGTCTGGGGTACACCATAAACGAAAAGAAATCACACCTGGTACCCTGTCAGCAAATTATATTCCTGGGAGCAAGCTTGAATACAACTTCTCAGATGACTTATCTCACGCCAGAAAAGCAAATTCATTTGACAACCTACTTCAATCAAGTGGCCACAAAAGCCCTGCTATCTGCAAGACAAGTTCTGTTAGCCTTGGGGTTCATGGCCTCCTCCATTCTTCTAATTCCATATGCAAGACTGCATATGAGGAAACTACAGTGGTATTTAAAAAGCCTATGGTGTCAACCTTCTCAAGACCTAGAAACAATGATTCCTATCCTACCTTGCCTACGCCTAGAGTTCCTCTGGTGGAAGAGGCCTGCCACCAAAACAAGGGACTACCTTTCACACCACCCCCTGCCGCCCAAACCCTAACAGATGCATCAAACTATGCATGGGGTGGGGGTTGCTCACCTGGCAGGGAAGTGCATTCAGGGCAAATGGAACTGAAGTCAAATGCACCTGCATATCAGTCAAAAAAAATGTTAGCTGTACAGAATGCTTTGACAGCTTTCAAGGTCCATATTCTTCCAGGACAACTAATGGTAAAGACGGGCAACACCACTGTTATGTAGTACACATTCTTACCCCCTCTGCAGACTAGCCATGGCATTGTGGAACAAGGCATTGAGCTACCAAGTGAACCTACAAGCTCAGTTCCTGCCAGGAAAATTAAATACACTGGCAGACGGACTAAGCAGAAACTTCATGGACCCACACGAGTAGAAACTGGAACCAAGGATTTTCAGAATGTTGATAAGCAAATGGGGGAGTCCAGATATAGACTTGTTTGCCTCTCCCCAGAACTACCAAATTGGACAAATTTTGCACAAGGACTCCCCACAAACAAGCTTGGAAGGTGGATGCTCTGGCCTTCATCTGGAAAAACCTATCAGTCTATGCCTTCCCCCTATGCCTCTGCTCTCCAAAGTACTACTAAAAATCAAACCGGACAAACCAAGGATGATTTTGATTTGCACCAGATTGGCCACGCCAACACTGGTACCCCCTCCTGGGCAGTGTGTCACGGTCATCTTCATGGCACCTGCCTCAGACTCCTTCCCTGCTGTCTCAGCAGGATAACCAGATTCTGCACCCTCAGCTTCCAACGCTGAACCTTGCAGCCTGGCTAATTACTTAATCTCTTCTTTACTATCCCTCAGCAAACCTGTGATGGATATCATTTTAGAGGCAAGGAGGCCTAATACTAGAAAATCGTATTCTGAAAAATGGAAAAGATTCTGTGCCTGGAACCAATCTCAACTGATGAACACAGCAGCACCCAGTTTACCTCAGATTTTACAATACTTAACTGAGATGCTTCACAAGGGCTTGTCTTTTTCCTGCATTAAAATCCACGCCTCAGCCATTTCAGCTCATTATAACACAGAACTTTCCCCTCTTCTCTCATCCACTGCTCAAGCAGTTCCTCAGAGGGGCCAAAAATTTGATACCATCCAGGAGAGCTCCAACCCCAGCCTGGGACCTTAACTTTGTCTTTGAGAAACCCACTCTGCCTTTTTTCGAGCCAGCTGCTACTGCAGACTTAAAATTTCTTTCTTGGAAAACAGCTTTTCTTTTAGCAATCACTTCAGCTAGAAGGGTATCTGAATTACAGGCCGTTATGGCAGTGGAGCCTCTCATCATCTTTCATGCAGACAGGGTGTCCTTGAGAACCAGTCCATCCTTCATGCCCAAGGTGGTATCCAGTGTGGCTCTTAATCGGTCCATTAATTTGTCAACCTTCTTTCCCAATCCACAGAACAAAGGGGAATGGATACTGCATTCCTTAGATGTGCACAGACAACTTAGATTCTACTTGGACAGGACTAAACCTCAAAGGAAATCTGAGCAACTGGTGGTAGCATTTGCTGCAGGGGCAGAGAGGAAGGCTATTTCAAAGCAAACCATTTCTAAATAATTAGCCATTGCATTCATTTCTGCTATAAGCACTATGGAAAACCTATCCCCCAGGGGATCAGACCTCACTCCACCAGGGCTGCATCTACCTCTACAGCCTTTCTCAGAGACGTTCCTACCAGGGACATCCTAGAAGCTGCTACCTGGAGTTCTGTACATACTTTCACCAAGCATTATCATTTGCCAATTTTCTCTAAATCCAGAGCTGGCTTTGCCACTGCAGTCTTGCAGGGCCTTATAGCTGGCCCTAGTGCTATCTAAATTCCTCCTCCCAACCATAGCTTTGGGAATCTACCCAAATGTAATGACTGCAACAGTGAAACACGAAGAACATAGTGCAGTTGTGTACGCTTACCATAAATGTAGATGTTCGAGTGTATTCACTGTTGCAGTCCTGGTTACCCTCCCTCTAGTCCCCTAACTTCTTTTGGCTATTCCTCTACTTTCCTTTACTATGCTTAAAAGCCTTTTTGGTGTATTTGCTTTTTAGTTGGAGGTATATCTTTGTGCTTTTATTTTTAATTGCTTCCCATTAGGGGGCACCTGACATCTTGGGCATGAAAAACTGATGTAATGGCATCGGCTGCATGTTTTATACCCCTGACGACCTGACGTCATGGAAGAAGGAACAGCAACCCATGCAGGACCCAAGACTTTGTTAATCAGGCCGACTGAGGGCATCCTGCAAGCAGATAACCCAAATGTAATGACTGCAACAGTGAATACATTCCAACATCTAAATTTATGGTAAGTGTACACAACTGTACTTTCCCTAACCCTCAAAATAAGGGGAAAGTATCCTTCACTCTTTAGATATGCACAGACCGTTCAGATTCTTCCTGGATAGGACTAAGCCTTTTAGAAAAACTGACCAGTTACTAGTCAGCTTTGCAGAAGGGGCGGAGGACAAGGCCATATCTAAACAAACCATCTTCAAATGGATTGCACACTGTATCCATTTCTGTTACAAACACCGTGGGAAACCACACCCCCAGGGGGTCAGGACATTCCACTAGAGCTGCTTCCTCCTCTGCAGCTTTTCTCAGAGGGGTCCCTACCACGGACATCCTGGAGGCTGCAACATGGAGTGCTGTTCATACCTTCACCAAGCATTACCACCTGTGTATCTTTTCCAAATCCAGGGCAGGCTTTGCAACCGCAGTCCTGCAGGGCATACTAGCCAGCCCAAACGATTCTTGACTGCCTCCACCCTTTACTTCAGCTTTGGGAATCAACCCAAGTGTGATGACTACAGCAGTGAAACACGAAGAACATAGTACAGTTGTGTGCACTTACCATAAATGTAGATGTTCGAGTGTATTCACTGTTGCAGTCCTGCTTTCCCACCCTCCATCCCCCTTGGGTCTCTCTCTCTTCTCTCTTACTGACTTATTACAGTGATATTTGGTATTTTTTTTCTGCTGGTGATGTTCTTCCTCCATAACCTAGCTCCCTATTGGGGGGCTCCTGACATTTGGGGCAAGAAAACCTGATGTAATTGCTTCTGCTGCCTGATTTTATTCAACTGACGAAAGTCCTGGAGTGACAGAAGCCAACGCAGAAATACTAAGCCTCTAGTATTCTGGCCGTCTGAGGGCTACCCCTGGCAGGATAACCCAAGTGTGATGACTGCAACAGTTTTTTTTTTCTACCCTCTCCTCAAGCAGTTTCTTAAGAGGGGCTAACAACTTAATTCTCCCAGAAGAGCCCTTACTCCTGCTTGGGACCTTAACTTTGTGTTGGACCTCAACAGTCACTCGAACATCTATATTTATGGTAAGTGTACACAGCTGTACTTTCTGTTGGATCGTCTATGGAACCAAAGTCTAAGGTTCCAAAAATCTTGGAAGGTATCGAGTCCTCTTCACAAACTGCTATTTCTGTACCGTTGAGACCTGTTTCATCATAGTCACCAACTACGACACCAGCCCGACTTTGGCACCAGTACCAACTATGACCTCTGTATTGGCACCGACTTTATCGGCTACCACATTGGTACTGACATCTCGAATGGCGCTGCAGTCCATAACTTATCCCCATTGCCGAAGTCTGAATTGTTTCGTGCACCCAGGACAAGGTGCTCCCCCACAGTCGACCCCTTTGTCGGTCAACTTCCGAGCCACTTCTTAGAACTGATTCTCCCTCAGGATTGTCTATTTGCTCCACCAGGAATCTGTCAGAACTTGACGTGGTGAGGTTGCTGGACCAGCTTCTGACCTGTAGGGGTCTTCCTCCATCTTCTCAGCCCCCTTCTCTCCTGGAGCAGGGGAGTTTTCTCACGATACCCCTACATATGTTCCTCCTCTGACCTCTTTACAGGCCTTGGAGCTGTCTACTCCAACCAACTGCTGACAACATCTTTGTCTTTGGTTCTGGGCACTGCTCTGACTCCCTCTGTGCCATGGGAACCAGTGGGTCCCCGGGATCCGTCCTCTATTGTCGGGTCTGAGGGGTTTGAGTCATCTTCTGTTTTTTTATTCAGAGTTGACCTTGCCACTTCAGTCTGTGCTGGTTCCAGGTCTTTCCTTGGCTCCGGACTTGGAGGTGGGTCTCTCTGGGCAGGGCATGACCCTGGTTCCGAGTTTTTGTCTGTTCCGGGCTCCCATCCCTCCTCAGGGGGGCCTGCTTTCCAAGTCAGAGGGAGTCTTGGCCACTGCTACTTCTCAGGTGGCTACTGTATTACTGAATTCTCACCCTCTGACCCCTGTCCTACCAGAACTTGCACCAGCCGCCGTTCTCTGACAGTGTTCTCCAGAGATGCAAGAGTTAACATCCAAAGACCACCCTTCTTCTAAGTCCTCCTCAGAAATTCTCGCTGACGAGCTCCCTCTGAAGAGACTGTAAGAGGAAGCACCTAGATCCCCCTCAAGAGTCTATCACTGAGGACACCGATTTCGATGAGGGGGAGGGTTCCCCTGGTCACCTTTGGAAGACGTATCCTTTGGAGACATCCTGGAAATCCAAATATCCTTCCACTAAGGAGTCTGTGTACTTGCAGGGCTTTGGAGCTCGCTGACTCCTGCTGCTTAATATCTTATTAAGCTGATCTCAGTGGGCTTGGAAGGCTCCTGATTTGATAGATGCAATTCCCCTGAGACCAGATAGAATACTCACAGAACCCAAGGATTACCAGCACTGGGTGAAAGGTTTAGCAGTAGATGCCTTGGTGGTGGCAGCTGCCACTAAAAAGGAACTAAATGAGGAAAGTTCCACTGTTCATCACCTAGCCGAGAGTTGAGGACGATGGACAGATTTGTGAAGCGAGTCTGCATCATTGACCTTTACTATTGGGTCCTTAAACTTCATGGCAAATTTTACTAGGCCCCAAAGAGATCTGATCAAGGGGCTATCGGATATCCTAGCAGGAGCTGTGGCTGAGGGTGTCCAGGAAAAAGTAGCCTACCAACTAGCTACCCTGGAGTCCATATCTAATTCGTCCATGAAGCTCATTTCACTTGCAGCCTAAGGGGCGACCAGGTCTCACAGTTCAGGCATTGCTGTTTGACATACTTGGGATGCGCCTGTGTGAGTTTGAGGAGCCATTCAAATCTTCATCAATGCTTCCTTTGACTGATCATCTTTGTTCGGCCCCAAGGTTAAGGAAATTCTATCCAGGTTTGAGCAAATTAAAACAGAGTTAGAAGGTCACACTGAAAAACCAATCAGAAAAAACTAAATGAAAACTCCAGCCAGGCTAGGACTTCTAATGAGTGACCTCCCAAATCTCCTGTAACAGAGGCACAATGGATATATGCAAATGACCCTTATGAACATCAGGTGATGTTCTTCATTCCACATTGCTGCAGTCCTAACTATAGGGTAGTCCGCTGTCCAGTCGGCCCGAATACCAAAGTATATGGCTGGCGGTGGTGCGCGCACGAACTGGCGTCGAGTCCTCGCGTGCGTCAGGGTACTAATGCGCATGACCGACATATCCTCAGTCTTTTGCCGCATGGTCCGATGCAGAAGCAATTTTGCGAGTGCAGGTTGGCGTTCTGAAAGTTTCTGAAGTCAGAGTTTCAGACCGAATCAAAGTTGGCTAAGTACCCGTTGGGAATATTTTGTTTTTCTTGCCTCAGTATTTAACCGGATGTCAGAAAAAGTGAATAACTGTATTTCTTGTGGGAAACAGATACCTCATAGGGATTACCATACTTTGTGTATACCTTGTTTAGGGCCTGAGCACGCGTTGTTGGATGCTCTTGTGCTAGATTTAACAAGCACTATTAAGAGAAGGTTAGACTGTGCCAGGTTAGTGTTTGGGAAGCGTTGTAATTATAAAATGCCGTCGGATGCTCCGGCGCCGGCTAAAAAGCGCAAGGACAAAGCAGCAAAGCCTAGTGGAAGAACCGACAGTCCCAGGCGTCGGTTCTTTAGAGGCTCAGTGGAGCCGGAGGTTTTGCCAGGTGTTTCTTTGGAGTCTCAGGAGAGACTTTACTGTTACAGGATGTATCCTCTCAGGAAGTAGGCCAGGCTGAGGGGCTTCTCAGGTGGCTGTTCTTCCTTCTCTTCCTAAGGTGGTTAGAGCCTCCCTTCTGTTTCCAAGGCTTCTTTGAGGGGCAGGCCAAGTTTTGCTTCAGTGGGGTTTCTCCTAGTGCCTCAGGGTCTTTGCCTAAGAAACATATGCTTAAAATGGCAGAGGATTTGATTACTATGATAAGGGGTTCTATGCCCCTCCTGATAAGAGGCCTAGGGTGGAACCTGAGTTTGAGAGTTTTGAGCAATGCTCGGAGGCTTCTGAGTCTTGCTGAAGACTTGCAGGAGTTCCCTCCTTATTCTGATTCTGATGCGGATGGTTCTACTCCTTCAGCTTCTCCTCCTGAGGATTTTTCATTTTCAGAGACTCTGCATTCCATGAGGGAGCATTTTAAATGGGAAGGGCAAGATTTCTCTGATTCCAGGAAAAGGCTTAGGGAATTCTTGTTTTACCCCAGCATAGGCCTTTAGCTATACCTCCTGTTTTGAATGTGGTGGAAGATGTTTTGCAGAGGCTTCCCTGAATCCTGATTCTTTGCCTCCTGCCCCAGTTAAACCGGATAGGTATTATAGGGTGCCTGACGCTCATAAGTATCTTTTAAGAGTCCTAGGGCAGACCCGAAACTGTCTCTCAGGGGCCTAAAGGTGTGAAGGCCTCAGTTGTTAAAAATCCTGTCCCTCCTGATAAAGAGGCAAGGGCTTTGGATAGATGGGGAAAGAAAGTGTATACTTCTTCCACTTTAGCCATGAGGCGTTGAATTGTCAGTTTCACATGTTAAAATATCAGAATTATCTTCTTTCACAGTTGAAATCTAAGGTGGATGCTCTGGCGGAAGGTATTGAGTGTAAAGAGTTGCAGGATTTAGTTCATGTGTCTGAACAAGTGGGTAAACATTCCTTGCAATGTGGTTTTGATGCTGTGCAGGCCTCCTCCAGGGTGGCTGCCACTGGTTCTGTTATTCAGAGGGCACACCTGGTTGAGAGATCAGAACTTAGCTGAGCATGTTAAGACAAGGATTTTGGATGCTCCTTTACAGTCTGATGTGTTGTTTGGTTAGCCTGTGGAAGCAGTTTTAAAGAAAATGGAGGACAAGGCTAAGTCTATGCAAACTGTTAAGGATTTTTGCAGGTGCAGCCTCCGAGTTTAGTAGAAATTGGCCTACTAAGGGGTGGACTTATCCTGCTTATGATTCCCAGTCTAGGGTAGGTCTAGACGTGGTAGGGGCAGAGCTCAAGGTTCTTTTAGGCCTAGGACAGGGAGTTCACCTGCTCAGACTTCTGGTGAGGGCAGGGGTCAGTCCTTTCGTAAGCAGACCCAATGACCTGCCTTTTCAGCTGCCAGTACCTTCTCACCTGGCGGCACCTCTAGGAGGAAGACTGTCTCTTTTCAAAGAAAATTGGGATTTAATTACCCAAGACAAATGGGTTCTGGATATTATTCACCACGGTTACAGGTTTTATTTCCATACCTTGCCTCCTTTCAAAGGCATGCCAGACATTCCTCCTCTACAAAGAACAGAGGCTGCCAAATTTCTCTGTTACTCCAAATAGGAGCCATTCAGTCAGTTCCTGTGCCAGAAAGGGGCCTAGGATTTTATTCTCGCCTGTTCCTAGTGCCAAAGAAGGGGAACACGTGGAGACCAATTTTGGATTTATCTATCCTCAACACTTATCTGGACATTCCAAAGTTCAAAATGTTGACGTTACAACAGCTTTTACCTCTACTGGGCAAAGATCACTGGATGGTAACTTTAGATCTCAAGGAAGCTTACCTTCATGTGCCTATAAGACTAAGTTGCAGAAAGTATCTGTTTTCGAGCTGGAAATTCTCATTATCAGTTCTCTGCATTGCCCTTTGGCTTATCTACTGCAGAGTATTCACAAAGGTTCTGGCTCCAGTGATAGCTTATTTCAGGCTAAAAGGAATTCAAATCTATCCTTACTTGGACGACTGCCTGATTCTGGCTCAAGAAAAGGAAGACCTTCTACAGCATTTGGAATATGTCATAGCAGTGCTAAGATGCCTAGGGTATTCTGTGAACGAAATAAAGTCCAGTCTAGTACCCTCTCAAGACATGTGCTTTCTGGGTGTGAGACTGAATACAGCAGCCCCGATGGCCTTTCTAACCCCGGACAAACAAAAGAATCTTTCCAGTTACTTCCATCAATTATCTCTTCAGTCCGGGCTGACTGCAAGGACAGTCCTTCAAGCCTTAGGGTTCATGGCATCTTGTATTCTGGTGCTTCCCAATGCCAAACTGCATATGAGGAAGCTACAATGGTATCTCAAAAATCTATGGACACAGCACTGCCAGGATTTGGACACTGTCATTCAAATAATACCTTGCATTCAAAAGGAATTTTTGTGGTGGGCTCAGGAATGTCACCTAAACAAGGGACTCTCTGTGACCCGGCCAGAGGCAAGTCAGATTCTAACGACAGATGCCTCAGACATTGCTTGGGGAGCTCATCTAGATGGAAAGTGGATACAAGACAAGTGGCCTGCCAGACTACAGCATCTACATATCAACATGAAAGAGATGTTAGCAGTCCAGTTTGCATTAATGGCTTTCAAGGAGTTACTTCTTCCAGGGCAGGTGTTGATTCTAACAGACAACACAACTGTCATGTGGTACATCAACAAACAAGGGGAACACATTCTTACCCATTGTGCAGGCAAGCAATGATTTTATGGGAGACTGCACTCAGCTTGCAACTAACTCTTCAGGCAAGGTTTCTGCCGGAGCACAGAACTCCTTAGCAGATGTGTTAAGCAGACAAATCATGAATCCCCACAGTGGAAACTGGATCTTCATGTATTTCAAAATTGACAGTGTCATGGGGAACTCCAGACATAGATCTGTTCGCTTCTCCAGTAAACCACCAGCTGCCAAAGTTTTGTTTCATCACACAGCTTGGAAAGTGGATGCTCTTTCTTTCAGTTGGAAAAATCTTCATGTGTATGCTTTTCCACCTCTGCCTCTTCTCCCAAAGGTGCTTCTAAAGGTCAGACAAGACAAGCCAAGGATGATTTTAATAGCTCCAGATTGGCCTCGGCAGCACTGGTACCCATTACTGAGGAGTCTGGTAAGGAAGCCTCCATGGCCTTTACCCTTGATTCCACACCTATTGTCTCAGAGGGACGGTCATCTGCTCAATGTCAAGCTTCAAACTCTTCATCTGACAGCCTGGCATATTCTGTTTTGAAAGACAGCAGGTCTCAACTTCCTCAACAGGTTTTAAATGTGATTATGGAAGCCAGAAGACCTAGTACAAGGAAAGTGTATGCAGAAAAATGGAAGAGATTTTTATTTTGGACTGCAGCACAGAATTTGGAGATTGAGCCTAATTTGAGTGTGGCTCTTCAATATCTTACTGAGTTATTGGACAAAGGTTTGTCTTTCTCTTCCATTAAGATTCATGCTGCAGCAATTTCAGCTCACTATGATTGTGACCCACCATTGTTTTCACATCCTTTATTCAAGCAATTTCTTGGCAAAGAATATAAGACCCCCGAGAGCTCCTACTCCTGCTTGGGATCTCAATTTTGTGTTGGAGAAACTTACTCTACAACCTTTTGAGCCTGCAGCTACTGCTGACCTGAAATACTTGTCATGGAAGACTGCTTTTTTGTTGGCCATTACTTCTGCAAGAAGGGTTTCTGAGTTACAGGCCCTTATGGCGGTTGTGCCTTTTTTGATTTTTCATAAGGATAGGGTATCATTACGTACTAATCCTTCCTTTATGCCTAAGGTGGTTTCTAGTGTGGCTTTAAACCAAACTATTCATTTGCCTACTTTCTATGCAGATCCCCAGAATAAAGGGGAAAAGATTTTGCACACTTTAGATGTACACAGGCAATTGCGTTATTATTTAAGCAGGACTAAGGATTTTAGACAGTCTCAGCAGTTGTTTGTTTCTTTTGCTTTGAGTTCGCAGGGCAAGCCTGTGTCAAAACAAACTATTTCTAGGTGGATTGGGTTTTGCATTTCATTTTGTTATTCCCATCATGGCAAACAGATTCCAGCTGGGATTAGGCCTCATTCCACCAGGGCTACTGCCACTTCAACAGCATTTCTAAGGGGGGTGGCAACTAAGGATATTTTGGAGGCAGCTACTTGGAGTTCAGTGCATACTTTCTCTAAGCATTACCACCTTCCTCTCTACTCTAAGTCTAGGGCTGGTTTTGCCACAGCTATTTTGCAAGGCATGTTATCAGCTCCTGCTTCCTTATGATTTGCCAGCCTCCCTTACCTCTGCTTTGGGATTCTACACAATAGTTAGGACTGCAGCAATGTGGAATGAAGAACATAGTACAGTTTTGTACCTACCATAAATGTAGATGTTCGAGGATCCACATTGCTGCAGTCCAATCTCACCTCCGTCCTTGCCCTCTGTGTTTAGGGGTGGTTGTGTAGGTGAGATTATATTCTGGTACCTTTGTATATATTGTATATGTTTTTGTTGCAGGTATGTTTGGTGTGTTTTGGTTTTGGCCTTGTCTTTTTAGGGTCTTCTGACATCTGGGGCAAGAAAAGACTGAGGATATGGCGTCGGTCATGCGCATTAGTACACTGACGTCAGTCTAATGCGCCGTGACCGACGTCAGCCATATACTTTGGTATTCGGGCCGACTGGACAGCGGACTACCCTATAGTTAGGACTGCAGCAATGTGGATCCTCGAACATCTACATTTATGGTAGGTACAAAACTGTACTTTTCATGAGGTTTGGGAGGTCACTCATTGGAAGTTCTAGCTTGGCTGGAGTTTTCATTTATTTTTTTCTGACTGTTTTTTCAGTGTGACCTTCTAACTCTTTGTTTTAATTTATTTGGGATGTTTTGCAGTCACCGTAATGATAAAGGACATCAGCTGGGTATAACAACCCTGTGTTTCTTATGCTTAGTCAAACACTCTGCTTATGCTAACGAGGTCATAACAAGGCCGAAATTTGCATATCCATAGCTAGTAGGGTTTAGCTTTATTGGCCTGAAATTGTCCATTTAAACGACTTCAAATGTAAAAGTCATGGGTAATCAGAATCGCCATATAGCTGAAACACCTGATATTCATAAGGGTCATTTGTATGTATCCCATGTGCCTCTCTAACAGGAGGTTTTGGAGGTCAGTCATTGGAAGTTCTATCCAGGTTTGAGCAAGATGGAAAGACAGTCTGCTGTTGGCATACGTTTTTGTCCTATTAATGAGCCTATTTCAGGAAACACAGGAGTGGGAAGATGTGGTTTAAGTCCCAGAAGCCTTTTCAGGACACGTGATACAGACTCCCCTTGGAGCAGAGGGGGAGTTGAAATCGAACACCCCATCCTATAGGCAGAGGTGGCCTGCAAAACCAGGGATCCAGGGTGTCTTTCTCTGTCCAACCCTGTCAGTGCTCCTGAATGGAGGCCCAGTTGCTTACTTCTGGAAGCAGTCAGGAGAAAATTTTCTTTGCACCCATTAGCCTGGCGACATATAACCACAGATGCCTGGCTGCTGAGAATTTCCAGAGGTTACCTTATCCCCTTCTCCCTTCACCCAAGAACTCTATCAAGGCTCCCCGATGTTCCTCGCAGTTAGAGGGACCAAGCAGTCTTAGAGTTACAAAAGTTGCTTGACAAAAGAGTCATCTAAGAAGTCCCACCAGACCACAGAGGATCCGGATTTTAGTCCAGATTCTTTTTAGTGCCAAAAAAGACAGGGGACTGGAGACCGATTCTGGATCTCAGCATTCCAAACCAATTTGTTCAACAGTCAAAATTCTGGATGGTCACGGCTCAGTCAGTACTTCTCTTTCTGGAAGAAATCGATTGGATGTGCTCTGTAGACCTTCAAGGTGCGTATTACCACATAAAAATGGGTAAATACTCGAGAAGGTTTCTCCACTTCCAGGTAGAAGCCAGTCACTATCAGTTCAGGATGCTCCCCTTTAGTCTTACCACTGCCCCCAGAGTGTTCACCAAAGGTGTGGCAGCAGTAGCAGGTTACTAGACACTGCAGGGATTCCGGATGTTTCCAAGTCTAGACGACTTGCTCCTCACCGCTTCCACCAGGCTATTTGTGCTACAGGCGATGGAAATCATCTTGCAGTTGTTCTGAACTTGGGCATCACGATCAAAGTCTTACTATCTCCTCCTCAGGATATGGAATTTGTCAGAGCTGTTCTAAAGATGTTGTCTTGCTTAGCCTCTCTACCTGCTCACAGATTGAACAGAATAAAATCTCAGGTTCATTCTCTCCTGATCTCAAAGTACAAGCTCAACTGATACTTCAATCATTGGGGACCATGGCAGCAGCAATAACTTCGGTCCCTTTAGCAAGGTATTACATGGGTTTACTGCAGTGGTTACTAGCGAATCAGTGGTCCATACTAACTCGCAGGATGAACCATCTCGTAATTCCCACCAGTCACGGCAAAAAAAGACATGTCCTGGTGGATGGAATTATAGCAAATTCTTCTGGGCTGCCCCTTTGTTTCTCCTCAATCGAAAGCCATAGTGACTACAGATGCTTCCCAGATAGGGTGGGGGGCTTTATCTGGGAAAGACAGTCCCAGGCACTTCGTTCATGTTGGAGGCCAATCTGCATATCAACATCCTGGCGTTACCACTGCAAGCATTTAATTATGTTCTCCTTCAAGGAACAATTGCAGTTCAGTCAGACAAACATGTCTGTAGTCTGGTATATCAACAAACAAGGGGGGAACCAGATCATATCCCCTCTGTCGATAAGCCCTCCTAGTGTGGCAATGGACCATTGCCTCCAACTGCTTTCTGATAACCCACATCCCAGGGAGTTCAAACATGATAGTGGACAAACTGTGAGAAGGTTTATTCTCTTGTCTCACGAGTGGTCTCTGTCCCATGTTCACGAAGAAGATCTTTAGTTTCTGGGGCCAGCCTTGCTGCGACCTTTTTGCTTCACCCAAAACAAGTGCAGCAGCTGTTTTGCCCAGATCCCCCTCAGGGGGAGTCTCCGAGAGACACACTCTTCTCCTCGACTGGCCCTCGGGTCTCCTATATGCCTTTCTTCCTTTCTCTCTGATTCCACTCTTTCTCAAGAAAAATGCCAGGTTGAGAAGCAAAGTAATTCTCATTGCACCCTGCTGGCCTTGACAAATTTGGTTTCCCTTCATATGGTCCTCCTCTGCTTCTTCGTCCATGGGTTCTGGACCCAGTTCCAGACCTTCTGTCTCATCCTCAGGGACTGGTACATCCCAATACAAGTTTCAAGCTAACTGGTTGGTTCCTTCAATTCCATTAGTCGCCAGGCATAATGATATACCATCCTCGGTGAGAAAAACTTTGCTTGCATCCCATAAACCATCCACCAGGAAACTCTGCCTTAGTAAGTGGAAGAGGTTTTCAGTCTGTGCTTGTGATAAGGGTCTTGACCCCTTTTCAGCTCCATTGGAAAAAAGTATTAGAATTTCTAGCCATCCTTTTTGCAGAAGGAGCTTCTGCTTCTACTGTTAAGGTAAATTCTAGCTGCCAGCTCTAATTTTCATAACAGATTCAGAGACCTCCCTTTAACTTTACATACATTATGTAAGGTCTTCCGCACAGCCACCATTTAAAGATCCCTCTACCACCATAAAACCTGACTTTTCTACAATCACTGGTGCTTACTCCCTTTGAATTGGCAGCTACTTGTGATTTGAAGGTTCTCTCTTGGAAGACACTTCTGCTTATAGCTCTGACCTCTGCAAAACAAGTATCTGAATTGCACGCATTATGTTCAAAGCCCCCCCTGTACTTTTTTTTCCCATAAAGATAGAGTTACACTCAGGACCAATCCACCCTTCCTTCCAGTGGTGGTTTCAGATTCCATCATCAGTTGGACTATAGACTTAAGTCTTCTTTCCAAATTTTACCAACGAGGGTGAATACTGTCTACACTTGTTAGAAGTACACAGACAGTTGGGTTTTTACCTCAATAGAACTAAAGAATTCAGGAAAAAAGAACAGTTAATTATTTCCTTCGCTGGGATAACCTTAGGAAAATCTGTCTCTAAGATTCCATTGTCAAAATAACTGAGAGATTGTTTCTGTTATAAATGAAAGTAATGCAATCTAAAAATCTAAAATTACCAATGTCTGTTGAGGGTTATTCCACCAGATCAATGGCTACCTCAGCTGTTTTTTTATTCGAAGGCTTCCATGGACGAAATATGTGCAGCAGCAGCAACATGAGCTACTCCGCATACCTTTATCACTCATTACAAATTGGATTTGGTCTTCAGGGGAAGAGCCGCCTTTGGTTCTATGGTTCTCAGGAATATTCTTCCATAAGGCCACCCAGGATCTAAAGTAACTGGGGACTCTGTCCCATCAGTCAAGAATGGATGAAGATTGACATTAGATAAAGATTTCCTTCTATTCACATGTTGCAGTATTCAGCACTTTTGGGTATCCTCCTCTTGCTACCCAAACGTTCGGCCAGTCTCCAAAACTTTGCAGTCACTGCAAGGTGTGTGGGACATCTGACATGGCTTAGCGAACATGAGCCATAAAAGTGACATCTGCATGCACCAGACCTCAGAACTTCTCTGCCACCAGTCGATCGTCGGCTGTTCCTGCCTTACTGGCCGTCTGATTGAAAATCTTTCAGAAAAGTACCATGTTGGGGATTCTGGTTTTCTAGTTATTGCATGCTAGTGCTTTGTTCATGTCATCCAGAAAGGGTAAGCTTAAGTGTGGCCATCAGATTTCCTACAAAGACGCCCAAGAAATTTGCCCCTTCTGCTTAGGGCAGTCCCACGACCACAGGGCCTGCTCCATTTTCCAGGTCTTTGTCCTAAAAACTCTGCGTAGTAGACTCCATGCACTAAAAATATGCTTGGAGAACCAGAGGCTTAAGCAGCTAGCATTAGGTATGGAGGGGACGTCCGACCTACCTGCTGAGCCACCCAAGAAAAAGGCAAAAACCACAAGGCCTGAGACAGTAGCTGCACCTCTGCCTTCAGAACGTTCGTCCTGTTGACGAATCTGGTATAGCGGGTACCAGTTTGGAAGCCACAGAACCCTGCGCAGAAGGCATGTCTATGGAGGCCTTGCAGACATGTTTCCGATGCCGAGGGGCAACCCGGGCTTGTGTCAGTTGGATGGATGGATCCTTACCACACTGCACTGCCGTCAGCCCCTAGGCCCTCTATGACACTGTCGCTTACTAAGTCTACCTTAATGAAAAAAACAAAACTTATTTCTTTCCCAACTGAAGGCCAACCAAATTTCCAGGCTTTCTCACAAAGCCTTTCAATGCTGTCATGGCCTGAGGCAGTGTCTCCAGTCCCTCCTCTTACATTAAGCCCTAGACCCCAACCTTTGGTCTCCCTTGGTGGTGGAGGAGGAAGAATCTTCTGAATCCTCTGAATCCTCTTCAGAGGAATCACTTTCTTATGTATCCCAACTACCCTCCCTCCTTGCTTATGCCTTTCCACAGGAAGCGTTTGCAGAGGCAGACTCTCCTGCTGAAGACCTCACCTTTGGTAAGATCATTGCCAGGATGAGGAAGCACTTTAAATGGGATTCATCTGAGATGGCTGAGGTACAGAAAAGGTACTATGATCTTCTCCAAATGGAGTCCCCAGCTCTTTCAGCTATTCCTGCACTGCTGCTAGCATTTCTAGATGCTTTCAGTGCAGCCTCCTTGAACACAGATTCACAGCTTCCTGCTCCTTGTAGGCCTGATAGGTTCTATAAAGTGCCAGAAAATGCTGAATTACTAGTGAAGTGCCCTGCAGTATACCCTGGCACAATTTCAGTTTCTGCTTACAAGGCCTACAAACTCTTGTCTCCCACCCGCAGATGAAGGCATTAAGACTGTGGAGCATCTGGGCAAAAACGTATATACATCTTCCACCCTTCCATTCTGGGCTACCAGTTATCAGACATACATGTCAATGTATGCCTTGGATCTTTTGGAGAAAATTACCAAACAGTTATCCAGTATCCCTGATTCCCCAGCCAAAGCTCAATTGTCTAGCGTAATCTCTTTGACCTCAGGTCGCTAGACATGGTCAGGTGCAGCTATGATGCAGCTGAGGCCTCAGCCAGGTCTCCTGCATCAGCTGCTGTTCTCAGAAGGTATTCGTGGCTAAGACTTCAGCCACTACCTGATGACGTCAAAGCTAAGCTCCTTGATGCTCTTTTAAATAAACTCAGCCTTGTTTGGCACCAAGGCAGAAGAGCTGTTTAAACCTTGCAACAAAAGGGGAAAGAACTGCAGGACCTTAAACACCTGCTTGTCTCCCCTGTTCCTAAGTTCAAAGAAACTATCCTTCCAGGATTTAGTTCATAGGAAGTGCTCTGCTCCCCACACAGCCCAAGGAAAGCTGCCAGGAAACGATCCACTCCTGTCAGACCTACCCAAGCCACTGCTCAAAAATCTCAGTTTCAAGACAGGGCAGGTATTCTGTGACTGCCTGCCATTTTTAACCCCCCCCCCCCGTCCCACTGTCAATAGAGCTTTCTCACCGTCTCCCAGCGTGGAGACACATCACTGTAGACAAATGGGCTCTTTCCACCATGGAAAATGGATACTTCATGCCGTGGATCACTACCCTTTCAGGGAAAGGCATTCTGCAGCCCCCTCTCTTCCCTTTAGTTTTAACTCATTCACTCCGGAGCAGCTCAGAAATGCTGCCTGCTTACTTCCACCATAGGAACAACAGTGCAGCCTGAGCTCATTTTCAGAAAATCCATTTGTAATACCATACAGAAAACAAATGTTCATAACTCTTTAACTATCTAAGAGCTAGACTAAAAATGTAAACGTGAAAGTTGTTCAGCAGACACTGACCTTTCCAACAGTGTAAATGTCGATAGTGCCCATTGAATTCATTATTAAATATTTGCCAAGGAATGCTGATATTGTGCATATTTTTTACCTTTTTTGAAAAACAAAGCACAATATTTTGGTCAATGTACCATGTAGACCCACACAATTTGTATTTAATTTCTTTGTATGAATGTCAGCTTTAAAATGGTACCTTAACCATTACTGTGTGATGCTCCTTTATGGAGATATTTACAGAAATATAATTAGTTATATTTCTCATCATTGATAAACAATGCATATCATCTCATCACCTATAAGATGGAGGCTACATATCAGTGTACAAGTTGTGTGGCTCATTGTCCGCTTCACAGTGATGCATCATTTGTGTCGTCACCATGCTCTCTTGCAGAGATATGGGCATAAAAGTATGGCCGAGTTGGAGCCGGCATTCGGCTCCGAACCCACTGGTAAGAATGTGAGGCGAGATGGACTACATACATCGAACGTTATGGTGAGTACATAACTTCTTGTTCTAAGCAAACTGATATCTGTAAATGTGTACAGCAATACAGACAGATGAGGTATCACTTGGCACAGTGATGTGCCCTAGCAAAGTGATTTGCCAAAATATAAAAAAAAAAAAATCAAAATTTCCATAACCAAAGTCCTAAACAAAATATGATATCTGTACATTTGTCCAACATACAGAGACAGTTTTTATCATGCTGTAAGGACTAACATTCTTCAAAATGAGGTATTACTTAACACAATTACATGTTCCCTAGCAGTGTTATTTACCAAAATATGAAAAAAAATCATATTTTTTATAACCTACATCCTAAACCAAATGGTGATGTATGTACATGTGTTGAGCATATAGACAGTTTTTTTTTTACCATGTTGAAAGTACTGATATGTCTTCAAAATGAGGTGTGACTTAGCACATTGCCAACTTCCCTAGAAAACTTATTTTCCAAAGTATGAAAAAAACCTGTCATAACTTTCATAACCCAGTTCTTAAACTGTGATATGTGTACATGTATACAGCCCATGGGCACAGTTCTTTTACCATGTTGTAAGGGCTAACACGGTCTTCAAAATGAGCTATTACTTAGCACAGTTACTTGCTCCCTAACAAAGTTACCAAAATATGAAAAAATGTCATAACTCTCTTAACCTCATCAATGTGGATACGACTTCTACTTATGTGAATAACAGTGGCTTCTGACAGTTTTACCTGAGAAGTGAGAATGAGTCAGTGCTGTATTGTAACTGCACTTATTGTTTATGTGATAATGAACTGCATTTCATTACTGCCAGGTACTGCACATTCAGACACAGGTGATAATTACTGCACAAAACCTGTTAAGTAGGCATTTATTATATTACCTTGAGCAGCTGTTCTATAACACAGACTATCATCTGTTAGAAGAAGACCAGAGTAGTTCAGTAAAAATAGAACACTTGTATACCCTTCCTCCCACCTAAATTCCACACATGACTGACAGTCAGGAATGTTGCCCAAAATATATGGATGTTCTTCGTGTTTCACTGTTGCAGTCATCACATTTGGGTTATCTGCTTGCAGTGGCCTTCAGTCGGCCTGATTATCAAAGTCTTGGGTCCTGTCTCATCTTCTATTATGTCAGGTAGTCGGGGGTATAAAGCATGTAGTTGATGCCATTACATCAGTCTTTCTTGGCGTGTGGTGCCCGAAGCAGAAGCAGTCGGCAAGTGCCGGTCGGCAGACACCTGAAATTTTCATTTTCGAGTTTCAGAACCAAAGTCTTCAACTAAGCTAAGTACCCCGTTGGGGAACCTTTTTCTTGCTCTAAACTGATCTCAGTAAAAGTTAACAATTGTATTTCTTGTGGAAAGCAAATACCTCCTAAAGATTTTCATTCGTACTGCATTCCCTGCCTAGGCCCAGATCATGACGTACCTTGCTGTCTGTTTTGTGCCTTATTTAAACCTCGAACTATGCGTCGTCTTTATCTATGCTTCTAAATATTTTGGTACTCTGTTCAATTATCCAGAAGTGGCTTTGGTAAGCCAACTGACTACCGACATTCTGAAAAAACGCAAAGATAAGCACAGAGACAGACTGCATAGGTCCAAAGCTGCCGACGACGCTTCTCCTAAGCTAGTCACCAGTTCACCGGTACTCATTGAGACGCTTTCGCAGCCCCTGATACCCGCTACTTCAGATTCGCAGGCC
The DNA here is from genome assembly GCF_019279795.1 of Protopterus annectens. Classification (NCBI taxonomy): domain Eukaryota; kingdom Metazoa; phylum Chordata; order Ceratodontiformes; family Protopteridae; genus Protopterus; species Protopterus annectens. The sequence goes on from NC_056732.1 coordinate 148,184,397, forward strand.
TCTGCTAAGACCCATTAGGAGTCTGGTATGCAGCGAGAGGCCTACTGACTTGCATATTAAACGGACGCCATCTTCTTCAAGGCCTAAAACTTGATCCATGCCTAGAAAACAGATGCCCAGACCGCATGGTCAGGCCTCTGTGCCTAAAAAACAAATAATGGGTGAAGACCTTATTACTTTAATCAGGGGAAGCTACCCTTCCCCCTCTAAGAGACCTAGGACTGAGTTTGCTTATGATTCTTCTGATCAGGACTCTGAAATTTCTGTTTCCTCTGATGACCAGGATTTACCCTTATCTATTTATGAGGATTTTGATGCAGAGGACTCTATTATCTCTGCTTCCTCTCCAGGGCATTTCTCTTTTGGTGAAACCTTGCATACTCTTAGGGAGTATTTTCACTTTGAAGGCCAGGATTACTCTGACTCTAAAAAAGAGGCTTAGGGATTTCTTACTCCTGCCCCAACATAGGCCTTTTAGCTATCCCCTCTGTACTGGACATTGTTGATGATGCCTTTTCGGAATCTAGCTTGGCCCTTGACTCTACCTTCTGCTCCCAGAAAACCTGATGGATATTACAGGGTTCCTGACTCTCACAAGTTCCTTTTTAAAAATCCTATGACCATTTCACAGGGACCCAAGGGCATTAAGGGTACTACTGCCAAAAATCCTATCCACTCTGATAGAAATTCTAGGGTGCTGGATAGATTGGGTATGAAGGTGTTCACTTCTGCAACCTTGGATATTAGGGCATTAAACTGCCAGTTTCGTATGTTAAAGTATCAGCAGCATATTATTAGATTGCTTAATTAATTAATTAATTAATTTATTTATTTTACATTTGTTGACCGGGATAGTCCGACTGGATGCATGTCCATTTTCAGCGGAGGCCCGGGGAGAAAAGCTCCAAGGGTAAGCAGATACAGCATTACATAATACCAGCATTACATATTACAAACAGACTATTTACAGAGATTACATAAGTAAGCAAGTTAAACAAGTTCCACAGGTTACAGTTAGTCCTGAGCACAAGTCAGGATTAAATTAAATTACACAGTAAACTGGTTAACAGATTTTTACACGTTCGAGTTAGCCAGGCTTGATACATTGACATATAACCAGTTAAGTGACAAATGTTGTTTGAGTCTAGTTTTAAATTGACCTAAGGTGGAAAGTAAGGTAATATCAGCTGGAAGAGAGTTCCAGGATCTACTTAGAGTTTGCAAAGAGAGAATCACCGGCTGTGTTATTAATTTTGCTAGTCTGAATTAGTAGTTAGAGGATCGAAGCGGTCTAGGATTGTTATAGGGGGTGATAATATTTTTAAGTGCAGGAGTATTGTCCGGATTATAGAGGATTTTATAGGTCATAATCAGTTGGTTATACTGGATTAGGCTAGGTAGTTCAAGCCAACCAAGCTGATTTAGATTGATGCAATGATGTGTCCTAAAAGGCAGCCCAGTGGCAAACCTGGCAATGTGGTTGTAGCAAATTGAGAGTTTAAGGACAGTCTTGTTCAAATTAGAGAGTAGAGGGGATGCATACAGAAGGGTTGAAAGAAGGTGAGAGCGAGCTATGGTAATTTTAGCTGGAGGGGTTAGGAAGGCTTTTATTCTGTAAAGTGACCCTAGTTTTTTATTGATGGTTTTGATAGTTTGGTTAACACGCAAGTCAAATTTGAGATCATTGTCTACGATGACACCTAATAGTTTTGTAGATGGGTCAGGGGAGATTATTGTGCCATCATTTGATTTTATGGTAAAGGTGAAAGCGGCAGACCTACGTGTTGGTGAAAATAACAGCATTTTAGTTTTTTTGGGATTTAGGATCAGACGATGTTCAGAAAGCCAGATGTTCATCGTGCATACAGCTGCAGTAATCACAGATGGGTTCTCTGCCGTCAGGCGGGTCCTCGGTCGGCCGAATTCCAAAGTCTAGGTCCGGCGTCAGTTGGTGTCGCTTTCTCTCCTGACGTCAGTGAGGCCGGAGTATATAAAACACAGCCGACGCCATGTTCATAGGTTCATACTAGGCTATCTGCCCGAGGGCATTTACAAGCCTAGCCCATAGTTTTGTGGCTTACGCCACCCCTTTAGTATGGGGAACTATACCCATTATTTTGCTGTGCCTCTGTCGAGCAGTGACACTGAGGTAATCCCTGGGGTATATCTGCGATCTCCCATCCATTGGTCAAGATTTCTCTTGAACAAGGCCAGTGAGGTGCTCTGCCTCACATATACCGGGATTTTATTCCACAGCATAGGGAGTCTTTGGGTGATGAATCTATCCCTCCAGCACGTCCTATTAATAGCCGTGTCGAGGTTTGTCTCCCCTTGTGGCTCTGACGGATCTAGATTTTTGAGGTGAAGCATATTCATCAAATCTGGGTTTGACATGGCCTTGTATGTTAGGCAAAGGTCACCTCTGAGCAAGCGGTAAGCGACTGAATAGAGCTGGAGTTCTTTCAGTCGGGCAGCATCGGACAGATGTTTGAGACCCTTTATCCTTTTGGTGAGGAACTTTTGTGGCCTCTCCAGCTGCTGCAAGTGTCGGGTCAGATACATTCCGAATGGGGCATTGTACTCAATCATTGGTCTGATGAGTGATGAGTATAGGGAGACTATGACCTCCCTTGATCTAGATGAGAATCCCTTCATGATAAGGTGGGCAATGTAGAATGTAGAAAGGACAATGTTCTTCAGTCTTTTTTGCCGCGCGGTGCCCGAAGCAGAAGCAGTTTGCAAGTGCCGGTCGGCCAGCTCCTGAATTACGAAAAATTTGGAAACCGAAGTCTTCATTGAAGCTAAGTACCCCGTTGGGGAAACTTTTCTTGCCTCAGACCGATGTCAGAAAAAGTTAATAATTGTATTTCTTGTGGGACGCAAATACCGCATAAAGATTTCCATTCCCTTTGCATACCTTGTTTAGGCCCAGACCACGACGTCTCGGGCTGCCGCTTTTGCGCTACTTTCAATAAACGCACTATTAAGCGTCGGGCGGAGTTCACCCAACTTTTTTTTGGTAAAGCTTTTGATTATAAAATGTCGTCGGAGACTCAGACTGCCGTTTTGTCCAAAAAACGCAAGGACAAGGACCGACACGCGAGGTCCGCGGTCCCCACCGACACCACGCCAAAACCGGCTACACGTGGTCTGGTTGTCAGCGAGACGCCTTTGCAGTCCCTGACTACCGACGACACTCCTTTGGCGGTGTCCTCTGTACCCGAGACCGCAGGTACCTCGGCCCTTTCCCAGACTACAACCACTGAAGCCATTGCAAATGTTGAGCCTCCTAATGTGGACAGGTCCACTTCCACCCATGGTGTCTTTAGACCCTCATCTTCCTTTTCTGTTAAGGCCTTTACTAAATCCAAAGCAGCCAGGCATCCCAAGAGGCCTGTTGCACAGGGCCCTTCTCCAGGCCCCATGCCTAAAAAACAGATGCTTAAAATGGCTGAGGATTTAATTACTCTTATCAGGGGTTCTCAGCCCCCTCCAGACAAGAGACCCAGAGTGGAGGAAGATTCTCCCTCTTCTGATCAGGGTTCCATTTTATCAGAACATTCTGATGTAGAGGAACACTCTTACTCCCCTTTTGAAGGTTCGGATGCAGAGCAGTCCATTCCTTCTGTATCTCCTCCTGAGGATTTTTCCTTTGGGGAAACCTTGCACACTTTGAGGGAACACTTCCATTGGGAAGGCCAAGACTTTTCCGATTCCAATTAAAGACTTATGGAATTTCTTTTGTTACCTCAACACAGACCTCTGGCGATCCCTCCTGTTTTGGACATACTTGATGATGTTTATTCGGAGGCTTGCCTTAACCCAGATTCCCTGCCTCCTGCACCAGTCAAACCTGATAGGTACTACAGAGTTCCTAACTCTCACCAATTTCTCTACAAAAGCCATAATGCTGACCCTGAAACCATTTCTCAAGGCCCCAAGGGATTGAAGGCCTCTACTGCCAAGAATCCACTTCCTGCCGAAAGAGAGTCAAGATCCTTAGAAAGGTGGGGAAAAAAGGTATATACCTCGGCCACCCTAGCCATGAGGGCCTTAAATTGTCAGTTTCATATGCTTAAATATCAACAGTTCCTATTATCACAATTAAGGAATAAAATGTCTCAACCTGAACAACCAGATTTGAAGGAGTTGCAGGATGTGATGCATAGTGCAGAGCAAGTGGGTAAACGCACCTTACAATGTGGCTATGATGCCCTAGAGGCCTCAAGTAGAGCTGCTGCTACAGGATCAGTCATTCGTAGACATGCCTGGCTTAGGGAACAAAGCTTGCCTGATCATGTGAAAGCTTAACTTCTAGATGCTCCTTTACAAAAGGATGTGCTGTTTGGTACTAATGCTGAGGAGATATTACGGAAAATGGAAGAAAAAGCCAAATCTATGCAAACTGTCAAAGCTTTTCTACAGGTCCAACCACCATGTTTTTTTAGCAGAAATTGGCCTTCAAAAAACTGGTCCTTTCCAGCCACTGACGAGCCCCAAAGAGGTAGATACAGACGCACAAGGGGCAGAGGGCAATCTCAAGGATCATATAGAGGCCGACAATGGCAAACTCCAGCACCAAGAGGTGGCGAAGACAGTGCACAACAATACAGGAAACAAACCCAATGACTCCCTCATTTCCATGCCAAGCAAGTCTCAGCTGGCAGCACCTTTGGGAGGAAAGCTGGCATTATTTGCAAGAAATTGGTATATTGTCACAACAGACAAATAGATACTGGACGTTATAAACAGAGGCTACAAATTTCAATTCCACACTCTTCCAAAAATGAGAGGCATGCCAAACCTGCCACACAATCAAAGGGCGGAGGCACAACTACAAATTTCAAAGCTCATAGGCATGAGAGCTGTTCGAGGTACCTACTCACGAACAAGGTCAAGGTTTTTATTCCAGACTTTTTCTGGTACCAAGGAAAGGAACCGACTGGAGACCCATTTTGGACTTATCCATCCTAAACACATTTTTACTCGTACCAAAATTCAAGATGCTCACATTACAGCAACTTCTTCCCATGCTGGGCAAGGAGTTTTGGCTGGTAACATTGGACCTCAAGGATGCATACCTGCATGTCCCAATCAGACAAAGCTGCAGAAGATACCTCAGATTTCTTGTAGGTTCAATCCACTATCAATTCTCTGCATTGCCCTTTGGCTTATCTACTGCACCCAGAGTATTCACAAAATGCCTGGCATCAGTGATTGCCTACTGCAGACTTCAAGGGATACAAATTTACCCTTATTTGGACGACTGCCTGATCCAAGCGGACAGCAAGCACATACTTCTGGAACATCTGGCCTATGTAACACGGTTACTGCATTCTCTGGGATACACAATCAACAAAGAGAAATCCAGGCTAACACCATCTCAGAAAATAACCTTCCTGGGTGCCAACTTGGACACAAACACCCAGATGGCCTATCTTACGCCAGAAAAACAGGGGCAACTAACTCAGTACTTCAAAATACTAGCAAAATGTACCAGGCTTACTGCAAGGAAAATCCTGCAGGCTCTGGGCTTCATGGCATCTTGCATTCTTTTAATCCCATGTGCAAAGTTGCATATGAGGAAACTTCAATGGTACCTAAAAAACCTATGGTCTCAACACAGTCACAGTTTGGAAACAATAATACCAATAATTCCATGTTTGCAAAAGGAATTTCTATGGTGGGCCCAAGCATGTCAAGCAAACACAGGTCTCCCATTCTGCAAGCCTCAAGCAAATCAAGTCATCACAACAGACACCTCAGATTACGCCTGGGGGGCGCACATGACAGGCAGGTGCATTCAGGGCAAATGGTCCCAAAAGGAAAAGCACCTTCACATCAATCAAAAAGAAATGTTAGCAGTAATAAATGCAATTACAGCTTTCAAGGACCTCCTGCATCCAGGACAATTACTGATAAGAACAGACAACACCACAGTAATGTGGTACATAAACAAGGAGGAACACATTCATACCACTTGTGCAGACTAGCCATGACTCTTTGGAACTTGGCTCTGGAATGGCAAATCAAACTTCAAGCACAGTACTTGCCAGGATTGGAAAACACACTGGCAGACAATCTAAGCAGAAATATGACAGATCCACACGAATGGAAGTTGCATCCTCAAGTGTTTACAGAGATAATACAAGCGTGGGGGAGGCCAGACATAGATCTTTTTGCCTCCCACAGGAATCATCAATTGGAAAAGTTTTGTTCGAGGGCCTTTCATCCAAAGGCCTGGAGAGTGGACGCCCTTTCATTCAGTTGGACAGCATGGACAGTTTACGCCTTCCCACCTCTGCCTCTTCTGCCCAAGGTGCTCTTGAAAGCAAGAGCGGACAGACCGAAGATGATACTGATTGCTCCAGATTGGCCAAGGCAGCACTGGTACCCGCTCCTGAGGAGTCTAACACATACTCCTCCCTGGTCCCTACCTCTAATGCCTCTTCTGCTGACTCAGCACAGCTACAAAACTCTTCACAGTCAGCTGAAAACACTCAGTCTCGCTGCATGGAAAATTCCTTAACACCACAACAGACCCTACTCTCCAAGGAGGTGCAGGATGTCATTTTGGAGGCCAGAAGGCCATCTACTAGAAAGGCTTACACCGCAAAATGGAAACGGTTTTGCTCTTGGAATGAGAAAAAAGGCCAGGACCCTAGAAAACTGAATTTGCCTCAGGTATTACAGTATCTAGCTGAGCTGCTGAACAGTGGACTTTCATTTTCTTCCATAAAAATCCATGCCTCAGCCATTTCTGCAGAATTCAACACGGATCCACCTTTATTTTCTCACCCACTCTTACGACAGTTCCTCAGAGGGGCTAAGAATATAAGACCACCAAGGAAACAAACACTACCAGCCTGGGATTTTAATTACATTCTAGAAAAATTAACATTGCCTCCTTTTGAACCAGCTGCCTCAATAGATTTGCAATATTTGTCCTGGAAAACAGCCTTCCTTCTGGCCATCACTTCAGCTCGTAGGGTTTCGAAACTACATGCCCTCATGGCGGTGCAGCCCTTCCTCATCTTCCATCAGGACAGGGTTTCCCTTCGTACCAACCCGTCATTTATGCCTAAAGTGGTATCCAGGGTAGCTTTAAACCAAGCCATACACTTACCTACCTTTTACCCCAATCCTCAAAACAAAGGGGAAAGGCTGCTACACTCTTTAGACATCCATAGGCAGCTACGTTATTATTTGGACAGAACAAAGTCCTTCAGGAAATCAGAACAACTTTTTGTGTCCTATGCTGTAGGGGCTCAAGGGAAGCCAGTGACCAAGCAGACAATTTCAAAGTGGATAGGCCACTGCATACGGTTTTGTTATTCATATCATGGGAAATCTGTTCCCACAGGCATCAGATCCCACTCCACCAGGGCCACAGCTACCTCTACAGCCTTCCTCAGAGGAGTTCCTACCAAAGATATTTTGGAGGCAGCCACTTGGAGTTCTGTACATACCTTCACAAAACACTACCACCTGCCTTTATATTCCAAAACTAGAGCAGGCTTTGCCACTGCTGTGTTGCAGGGCATTCTGGCTCATCCCAGTTCAACCTAGTACCTACCACCCTGTGTGTAACTTTGGGACTCTAGCCATCTGTGATTACTGCAGCTGTATGCACGATGAACATAGTACAGTTTTGTACCTACCATAAATGTAGATGTTCGAGTGCTAATACAGCTGCAGTACAGGTTACCCTCCCTCCTTCCCCACTTGGTAAAGGCATGGGGCCTAACCCCCTCTTCATACAAACTGACTGGGTTATCCTTCTATGGTTTATTTGCTTGCAACTACTGATTTTGGATTACATTGCATTGCATGTGTGTGTGTATATATATATATATATATATATATATATATATATATATATAATTTATGTATTGCCTTCCTTCTGGGGGCACCTGACATCTGGGGCAAGAAAGACTGAAGAACATGGCGTCGGCTGTGTCTTATATACTCCGGCCTCACTGACGTCAGGAGAGAAAGCGACACCAACCGACGCCGGACCTAGACTTTGGAATTCGGCCGACCGAGGACCCGCCTGACGGCAGAGAACCCATCTGTGATTACTGCAGCTGTATTTGCACTCGAACATCTACATTTATGGTAGGTACAAAACTGTACTTTTTCTATTGTATTAAAGGTGGTCTGGGTAGCTGACCATAACTCTACTGGAGATGTGGCTGAGCAAGTCAGAGTAGAGTCATCAGCATATTGGATACAGCTGACTTTTGGGATGACAGTATAAAGGTCATTAATAAAGATGGAGAACAGCAAGGGCCCTAGTATAGACCCTTGTGGTACTCCGAGGGTGTTAGGTAGAAGGTTAGAGAGTTTGTTCTGCCAGAGGACAGCCTGCTGTCGACCATTCAGGTAGGATTGAAACCATTGGAGGGCTCCAGTATCTAGACAGAATGTTTGCAGTGTGTGGATTAAAAGTTGGTGATCAACCATATTGAATGCCTTGGAAAGATCCAAAAAGAGGACTGAGGATATATAATTATTGTTGCGATTATGGTTTATGGTGTTAGTAAAGGCTAGGAGGGCTGAAGTAGTGCTGTGATGAGGATAGAAGCCTTAAACAGAAAATGATGTTGATTCCTGACTGTGCTGAAAATAAAGATTTACAGGATTTAATGCATTCTGCTGAACAAGTTGGAAAACATACTTTGCAATGTGGTTTTGATTCACTAGAGGCACCTTGCAGGGCTGCTGTCCCCAGGTCTGTACTTAGAAGGCATGCTTGGCTTAAGGAGCAATCTTTGCCAGATCACGTTAAAGCTAAATTGCTGGATGCTCCCTTAAACCAAGACCACCTGTTTGGCAACAAAGCAGTAGTAGTACTTAAAAAGATGGAGGAAAAAGCTAAATATATGCAAACTGTTAAAGATTTCGTGCAAGTACAGCCTCCCAGATTTAGTAGGCATTGGCCCTCTAAAAATTGGTCCTTTCCTGCCTCTTCCAGGCCTTCTCAGTACAAAGTAACACAGCAAGAACACAAAGTGAGCAACCAAAAACACTTCCACAGCTGTTGCGATCCCCCTTGACCCGAGAAGGAGAGGCGAAAAGTTGTTTTCAACACCACACTTTATTACGTTGACAAAGATAATCCCAAAAGCTTCTATACAAGATCCGATACTGTGAGGTTAAGCGCTTTCATCTGATCAGCCAGATTTCATCAGAACCTCATACAAGTGAACATTCACTGTTTAAATACTCACTTTGGCGCCTTTTTTAATACACAATTAATTAATTAACCACAGCAATTGGTTTTAATAACTGCCTAGAACAGTACTGTGTACTAAATAAACCTCTTACTCAATATCATACTTGATAGCTGGTCCTTAGTATACTACATTAATCTATACATATTAGCTAAACAATTAATAATGTATATGCAAAGTAGACTAGTATTAGATATTAAATACTAAATCTGCTATACAATTGTAAAAATATTGTGACAAAATATAAGCTATTTTAAAAAGTATTAAGCTTTTTAAAAAGCTTTTTTAAAACTTTTTTACGACTCAATACAAAAACACATAACATAGATTATATAAAAAAGCAAAAGTTATAAAAAACTGACAATACCTTTAGAAACTATATACAATATGAATTATAATGCTTACTTTATAGGCATATACTAATCCTATATGCTCCATTACTCTGAACATTAGACTTGTCGTAAGCTAAAAAGTGCTGTACATTGGTAATAGTCAATATTTACAATTTTTACAATTTTATTAAAAAATATTTACAATTTTTAAAAAATGCATTGAGTCCCTACATTTACACTATAACAAGGCTAAGAATGGTTTTAGGCTAATATATTCATTAATACCTGGGGGTGTAGTTGCATCTAGGCTAATTTGCCATTTACTTTCGATCCACGCTAAGTAGGTCTTCCAATCACCTCCCCTAACACTCACATCTACTTGATCTATAATGGAGAATAAAAATGTGTGGTCTTGTCCTTTCTCAATGATATGTTTGCTCAACGCATTCTTGGGATCCCCTTTCTTAATCCTGTAAAGGTGCTCATATATCCTGGTCTTAAACTTTCTCTCAGTCTTTCCTATGTAAAATGCGGAGCAAATTGTACACATTGCTATATATACTATCCTTTGCGTGTTGCAATTACCTTTCTTACATGTAACTAAAGAACTAGTTATGTTATTGATTCTTACTGTACATTTGGTGTTTATATTTTTACATTGATTACACATACCACATCTTGTTGTACCTTTCAAATTGGTAATTTTATTTCCATTTCTTTTCTGTTCTAATATTCTCTTTAAATTAAGGCCTGTCTTGTAGGTAGTGCAAACTTGGTTCCCTACTATGTGCCCTATAGATGTGGAAGATGATAGTAAATCCCAATATTTCTTCAAAATGTCTATTATGATGTTCGTTTGAGGAGTGTATCTTAATACACATACTTTTCTATCTTGTTCTTTATGTATAGTGATTACACTTGTCATACCCTTCCCCAACAAGGGTTCGTATCTGCTTCCCCATTGGTTAGTTACATAAGAAATAACATTGTCCAACATCTTCTTTGGGTATCCCCTATCTGTAAATAGGTCATGTAGTGTATTCATCCCACTAATCATAACTTCCCTAGTGGATGACATCCTAGCTGTGCGTATACTTTGTCCCTTAACAACATTCTTAAATATGTGGGGAGGATGACAACTACTGAAGTGTATGTAATCATTGGAAAATGTCGGTTTCCTATAGATTTGTGATGCAAAGCCACTCCCTGTATTTGTAATCAATGTATCCAAATAGGCTATTTCTTTCCTGTTTTGTAGATGAGTGAATCTCAGGAACTCTGTTGTTTGGTTAAGATAATCTATGAAATGGTTAATTTCATGGGTAGGTCCTGTCCAAATAATAAAGATATCGTCCAAAAACCTCTTGTACAACTTTATGTATCTGTAATAGTCACTGGTGAATACATAATTGTTCTCCCATTCTAACATTACTAAGTTAGCGAAGATAGGGGCACAGGAAGCCCCCATCGCTACTCCCTTGATTTGTCGATAGTAATGTCCATCATGGAAAATATAATTATGGTCAAGGACAAGTCCCATCATATCCATAATTAAGTTGATTCTATCCCAATGGAGTCCTGAATAGTTGACAAGGCTGTTGTTAAAATACTCAAGTCCCTCACTAGCCGGTATACTAGAGAACAAATCTTGGACATCAATGGTAATGAATGTGAGGTTCTCATCCCATACTTCGTCATTGAGTTTACCCAAGAAGTCCCAAGAATCTTTAACAATATGGGTAACTCTAGAGTAAACAGGTTTTGTCCAATGGTCAATAGTTACTCCAATTTTAAACGTTTTGGATTTGGAACCTGATATGATAGGCCTGAAGGGTGGATTTGCTAGATTTTTGTGTATCTTAGGTATACCTATTATGTGAGCCAAAATAGGAAAATCAGTTCTTAAATACTCATGCAACTCACTGGTTATACGGTGATCCAATAGGTATTCTTCTAATACTAAATCAATACGTCTGTGACCAATGTTAATTTGATTTATTGTCAATTCTTCGTAATTTCCAGTTTCATGTAGTATTTTGTGTATTTCGGTTAAATATCTTTTCCGCTCATATACCACAACGCCTCCACCCTTATCGGGCTTCATTATCCTTATCTCTTCATTAAGTATTAGTTCTTCCATACACTTCCGTTCTTTAGGATCCAAATTGTCATGAAACAAGGTATTACCATGTTTGCTGCCCTTAATATCCCTGTGTAACATGTAGATATCTTTACATACCATTCTTTCATATATAGCTACCTGGGGATTCATCACAGGTATATATGTACTTTTCTTAACAAGCTTGTTTTTGATTAACTTATTGCTAGCTTTGTTCTCATCGTGAAATTGTATAGCTAGATTTAGTCTTCTACAAAATAGTTTTATTTCCTTAATAACATCAAATAAGTTAAATTGGATAGTTGGTATAAATTTCATGCCTTTAAAGAAAAGTGTAGTTATTTCATCAGTAATCAAAATTTCTGTATAATTATATACCTTGAAACCCCCAAAATTGTGAATCTTGGGTACAGTTACTACCATATCATCATTGTTAGTCACAGCAATTCTTGTAGAATCTACTGTTACATCGGCTCCCATTTGCTTCACAGGAATGTGTATATCTAGGTTCTCCTTACTAATATTATTTCCATCCTGTTTTTCTAAGGTCTTGTTTAATATCTCTTGGGTGCCGGGTAATACCTTCCCCCTTGAAAATTCTCATCTTTATTGTATCTATTGGGTTTCCTTTTGTTCTTTGTATGTACTACCTGAAAATTTTCCATATCATTGGATTGGTATCTGGGCCAAACATATGCTCTACCATTCTTATACATTTCCAGATCTCTTTCTATTTTGTGCAGTTTTCTATTATAAATGTTCCTTACTTTGGTGTTAGCCATATTAAATTGGTTAGAATACATATCATACCATACTGAAAAACTGTCATCATGTATAATATTTTCATTAATCCCCTCCACTTCTTGTATAAGTGCATTCAACTTGTTCTCATTACACTTAATTAATTGTTTAATGTACATAAATCCAAACTCATCAAACATCTTGTTGAACTGTTCTTCCATTTCCAAACAGTATCTAACACCCAATGGAAGTTTAAAAAATCTTAGTCCCTTGGGGACTATTTTTAACACTAAACATTTTTCTAAATAAGCGTTGTCAGCTTTAACACTCTTCAGCTGAATTAATTCTTTCCCCAAAGAGTACATTTTGGATTTTATGTCTTCATTTTCTACTTTACTGTTTCCATTACCATTTTTAAATTTGTTGCCCATAAAACTTTGACCAATAAAATCATGTTCGTCAATTAAAAAGTCATTCAAAACATTGGTAACATTGTGGCCGTTCTTACGACCATCTCTTTGTTTGCTATTTAGCATTTTAGGACTAGAGAAATGATTGTAATGAACAGTACCTTTTTCCGTGCATTTCGCTTTGTTAGCGGCTACGGAATATGTCCTAATTTCGTCCCTCTGCTGTTTGGGACGTGCTCCCATTCTGATATGTTCATTCCTGGTGTGAAACAGACTAAAATCGAAAGTAAAGTCTGCATCTGTTGAGAGATTCACATTCGTCTCTCCTGCATCTAAATCCTGCTGATTTCGCAACATCAACATGCTCCGTTGCCCATTAGGTATCTCTCCCGATTCACTGTTAGTTCCACTCCCCATTGGGGGCAACTTAGATGTTATTGTGTCCACATTTAAAACTTGCTTCATGTTGTTTTCACCTACCGATACCACTTCGGTGAGTCGGTTGACTAGTTCCAAGAGTTTACTCACGTCGCTTTGGAGTGACGTCACTTCAGTGCGTAGAGTGTTGAATTCCTCCCTGCTCAATGGGGTCACCGGTACGATCGTGTCAGCCATAAGGCAACTAGTAACACAGCAAGAACACGAAGTGAACAACCAAAAACACTTCCACAGCTGTTACGATCCCCCTTGACCCGAGAAGGAGAGGCGAAAAGTTATTTTCAACACCACACTTTATTTCGTTGACAAAGATAATCCCAAAAGCTTCTATACAAGATCCGATACTGTGAGGTTAAGCGCTTTCATCTGATCAGCCAGATTTCATCAGAACCTCATACAAGTGAACATTCACTGTTTAAATACTCACTTTGGCGCCTTTTTTAATACACAATTAATTAATTAATCGGCGCTATTAGTTTTTATAACTGCCTGAAACTGTACTGTGTACTAAATAAATCTCTTACTCAATATCATACTTGATAGCTGGTCCTTAGTATACTACATTAATCTATACATATTAGCTAAACAATTAATAATGTATATGCAAAGTAGACTAGTATTAGATATTAAATACTAAATCTGCTATACAATTGTAAAAATATTGTGACAAAATATAAGCTATTTTAAAAGTATTAAGCTTTTTAAAAGCTTTTTAAAACTTTTATACGACTCAATACATAACACATAATATAGATTATATAAAAGCAAAGTTATAAAAACTGACAATACCTTTAGAAACTATATACAATATGAATTATAATGCTTACTTTATAGGCATATACTAATCCTATATGCTCCATTACTCTGAACATTAGACTTGTCGTAAGCTAAAAAGTGCTGTACATTGGTAATAGTCAATATTTACAATTTTTACAATTTTATTAAAAAATATTTACAATTTTTTAAAAAATGCATTGAGTCCCTACATTTACACTATAACAAGGCTAAGAATGGTTTTAGGCTAATATATTCATTAATACCTGGGGGTGTAGTTGCATCTAGGCTAATTTGCCATTTACTTTCGATCCACGCTAAGTAGGTCTTCCAATCACCTCCCCTAACACTCACATCTACTTGATCTATAATGGAGAATAAAAATGTGTGGTCTTGTCCTTTCTCAATGATATGTTTGCTCAACGCATTCTTGGGATCCCCTTTCTTAATCCTGTAAAGGTGCTCATATATCCTGGTCTTAAACTTTCTCTCAGTCTTTCCTATGTAAAATGCGGAGTTAATTAATTATTAATTAATTAATTAGTTATTAATGACAGTATAAAGGTCATTAATAAAGATGGAGAACAGCAAGGGCCCTAGTATAGAGCCTTGTGGTACTCCGAGGGTGTTAGGTAGAAGGTTAGAGAGTTTGTTCTGCCAGAGGACAGCCTGCTGTCGACCATTCAGGTAGGATTGAAACCATTGGAGGGCTCCAGTATCTAGACAGAATGTTTGCAGTGTGTGGATTAAAAGTTGGTGATCAACCATATCGAATGCCTTGGAAAGATCCAAAAAGAGGACTGAGGATATATAATTATTGTTGCGATTATGGTTTATGGTGTTAGTAAAGGCTAGGAGGGCTGAAGTAGTGCTGTGATGAGGATAGAAGCCTTAAACAGAAAATGATGTTGATTCCTGACTGTGCTGAAAATAAAGATTTACAGGATTTAATGCATTCTGCTGAACAAGTTGGAAAACATACTTTGCAATGTGGTTTTGATTCACTAGAGGCACCTTGCAGGGCTGCTGTCCCCAGGTCTGTACTTAGAAGGCATGCTTGGCTTAAGGAGCAATCTTTGCCAGATCACGTTAAAGCTAAATTGCTGGATGCTCCCTTAAACCAAGACCACCTGTTTGGCAACAAAGCAGTAGTAGTACTTAAAAAGATGGAGGAAAAAGCTAAATATATGCAAACTGTTAAAGATTTCGTGCAAGTACAGCCTCCCAGATTTAGTAGGCATTGGCCCTCTAAAAATTGGTCCTTTCCTGCCTCTTCCAGGCCTTCTCAGTACAAACCCAGAACCAGCAGAACTCCCAGGCTTCAGTCCCAAGGTATTCACAAGACTAAGCAGTGGGGGGCTCCCACTTCCAAAACAGGAAGTAGTAAGACTCCTCCCTATGGTAAACTCTCTCAATGACTTCACTTTAAAACTTCCAAGCCCTGCACAACTGACTGTTCCTTTAGGAGGAAAGATTGCCCTGTAGGCAAAAAATTGGGAATTCATTACCCAGGACAAATTGGTTTTAAATATAGTTTCCCAAGGATACAGATTCCACTTCCACTCCTTATCAAACCCAAACGGTTGGCCAGATCTACCCCCAAATCAGTGGGCAGAGGCTCAAAAGCCAATTCTCTCTTTTAAGCATCAGGGCTATACAACCTGTCCCAAAAGAAGAATGGGTACAAGGTTTCTATTAAAGACTTTTTCTGGTACCCGGAAAAGACCATTCCTGGTTTCCTATGCTGGACCTGTCTGTACTAAACACATTTTTGGTGATCCCAAAATTCAAGATGCTAACTCTTTATTAGCTGCTTTCTATGCTAGGCAAAGATGCCCGGTTGGCAATACTGGATTTAAAGGAAGCCTACCTGCACATCCCAATAAGGGAATCTTGCAGAATATACCTATGCTTCAAAGCAGGCTACATGCACTATCAGATGTTCATCGTGTTATACTGCTGCAGTCATCACACTTGGGTTATCCTGCCGTCAGGCGGTCCCGCAGTCGGCCGAATTCCAAAGTCTTGGTCCGGCATCGGTTGTAGTCGCTTCTTCCCTGACGTCAGTGCGACAGGGGGATAAAAGAGGCAGTCAACGCCATTTTCTTCAGTCTTTCTTGCCGCGCGGTGCCCGAAGCAGAAGCAGTTCGCAAGTGCCGGTCGGCTAGCTCCTGAGATTTTCGAATTGAATTTCAGCCTGAAATCTTCTCTAAAGCTAAGTAACCCCGTTGGGGAAACTTTTCTTGCCTCAGACCGATGTCAGACAAAGTTAATAATTGCATTTCTTGTGGGAAGCAAATACCTCATAAGGATTTTCATTCTTATTGTATTCCTTGCCTAGGCCCAGACCACAACGTCTCTGGTTGTCGGTTTTGTGCTAGGTTCAACAAACGTACAATCAAGCGTCGGGCAGATTTCGCCCGACATTATTTTGGCAGAAAATTTAACTATAGCATGTCGTCTGAGCAACCGACATCAGCAATGATTAAAAAACGCAAGGATAAAGACAGGCAACCAAGGCCAAGACCAGATACCAAGGCCTCAGCAAGGCCTGCCAACGGTTCTCCGGTTTTTAGTGAGGTGCCTACGCAGCCCTTGACTACCGCTTAGTTCGAAATTCTGACGGCCTCCCAGACCAAATCCGCTGGGCCTCAGGAGCCGGTCCCTTCTCACCCCTCGGACGCCAACCCTGACGGTGATCCGGAGATTTTGGACAGGCCTTCGGTTTCTGAGTGTGTCTTCAAACCGACAACTATCTCCATTAAGTCTTATGCTAAACTTAAAGCCCCCTTAAAAGTTAGGAAACCGGGTCCACAGACACCCCCACAGGCACCTATGCCTAAAAAACAGATGCTTAAGATGGCTGAGGATTTAATTACCGTTATCATGGGTTCACAACCCCCTCCTGACAAAAGGCCTAGACCGGAGGAAGATTATCCTTCCTCTGACCAAGCATCCATTTCCTCAGCTAACTCTGAGGACTGGGATTATTCCTTCCCTCCTTATGAAGACTCTGATGCTGAAGAGTCCATTCCCTCTGTCTCCCCCCCCCTGAAGACTACTCTTTTGGGGAAACTTTACACACCATGAGGGAACACTTCCCCTGGGAAGGCCAACCCCTTTGGGGTCTGTCTGATGCAGGAAAGGACCAGTTTTTTGATGGCCAGTTTCTGCTGAAACAAGGTTGTACCTGTAAAAAAATCTTTAACTGTCTGCATAGATTTAGCTGGTGTCGTTGGACCTATACTCTGACTCTAAGAAAAGACTCCGTGAGTTTTTTTCTCCCACAGCATAGACCCCTTGCAATTCTTCCAGTTTTAGACATTTTGGATGATGTTTACACCGAATCTAGTCTAAACCCAGATTCCTTACCTCCTGCACCAGCTAAACCAGACAGATACTACCGAGTTCCTGATTCTCATACTTTTCTATAGAAAAGCCCAGTTGCAGACCCCAAAACCATTTCCCAGGGTCCCAAAGGGGATAAGGCCTCTACTGCTAAGAATCCACTCCCTTCTGAAAGGGATTCCAGAGCATTAGAAAGATGGGTGAAGAAAGTGTATACATCTGCCACTTTGGCCATGAGGGCCTTAAACTGCCAATTCCACATGCTAAAATACCAGCAGTACTTGATTACACAGTTAAGCAGAAAATGATCCCTCAGACAGATCAACCTGATTTCAGAGAGATGCAGGATTTGCTGCATGCAGCAGAACAGGTGGGAAAGCATACCTTAGTGTGGTTTTGATTCATTGGAAGCCTCATGTAGAGCAGCTGTCACAGGATCTGTAATATGTAGACATGCTTGGCTAAAAGAGCAAGCCTTACCAGAACATGTCAAAGCAAAGTTATTGGATGGTCCATTGCAGAAAGATGTGTTATTTGGTGTCAAAGCAGAGGAAGTTTTAAAGAAAATGGAAGAAAAGGCTAAATCTATGCAGACAGTTAAAGATTTTTTTACAGGTACAACCTCGTTTCAGCAGAAACTGGCCATCAAAAAACTGGTCCTTTCCTGCATCAGACAGACCCCAAAGGGGTAGGTACAGATGCCCAAGGGGCAGAGGCCAGCCACAAGGTTCTTTCAGGCCTAGACAATGGCATACAACAACTCAGAGGTGGAGATGAAAGATCTCAACCCTTCAGGGAACAAACACAATGACTTCCCTCTTCGCCTGCCAAGCAAAATTGCCCTGGCAGCACCTTTGGGAGGAAAACTTGCTCTATTTCCACAAAATTGATGCATCATAACAAAGGACAAATGGGTTCTGGATATTATTACGTGAAGCTACAGATTTCATTTTCACACTTTACCACGGATGAGAGGCATGCCAAATCTGCCTCCAAACCAATGGGCAGAGGCACATACACAAATTTCAGCTCTCATGGATATGAAAGCAATTCAAAAGATACTTACAAAGGAGCAAGGTCAAGGTTTTTACTCAAGACTGTTTCTAGTACCAAGAAATGACAAAGCCTGGAGACCCATTTTAGACCTCTCAATTCTAAACACATACCTGGAGGTACCCAAATTTAAAATGTTCACACTACAGCAGCTTCTTCCCATTGCTGGGCACGGAATCTTGGCTGGTGTCGTTGGACCTATACCTGCATGTCCCTGTCAGACAAGATTGCAGATGATACCTCAGATTTTTGGCAGGTACAACGCATTATCAATTCTCCGCATTGCCCTTTGGCTTATCTACTGCGCCCAGAGTATTTACGAAATGCCTGGCATCAGTAATTGCATACTGCAGACAATGAGGAATACAAATTTATCCATATCTGGACGACTGCCTGGTCCAAGCGGACAGCAAGGCCATTCTATTACAGCATCTGGCATTTGTAACAAAGCTGCTAAGTTGCTTAGGGTACACAGTAAACAAAAAGAAGTCAAGGCTAATACCCTCACAAGACATAATATTCCTGGGTGCCAGCTTAAATACAATGGCCCAGATGGCTTATCTCACGCCAGACAAACAAAAACAACTGACTCAATACTTCCAAAAGATGGCAACCTTTACCCAGCTCACTGCAAGGGAAATCCTGCAGGCATTGGGGTTCATGGCATCCTGCTTTCAACTAATTCCACATGCAAAGCTGCATATGAGGAAATTACAATGGTAACCTGAAAAGTGTATGGACTCAACACAGTCACAGCCTAGAAACAAGTATATACCTCTCATTCCCTGCCTTCAGAAAGAGTTCCTATGGTGGGCTCAAGCTTGTCAAATAAACAAGGGTCTTCCTTTTGTCTTACCTCCAGCAAACCAAACTATGACAACAGATTCTTCAGACTACGCCTGGGGAGCACACATGGCAGACCACCAACGACCAGCAAGAACGATAGTGAACACACCGTAATGAAGATATAATTTATTATTTCTCCAAATCCAGACCGGTTTCGGCTATTCAGCCTTTATCAATGCATACAAAAAATTTTTTTAATGTGAAATAAAGCAGCCTGCATTTATACTGATCTCTAATTACCTGGAAGCAGTGGTACAGCACCACCTAGTGGATGGAGTGTAAAGATGCATATACCATCGTAGTTACAAAGCATATGACCAGTGACATTTAGTGCCAGAAATACAAATGTTAAATCATATTTTCAAAGATAAAAACCAAAGTTTTGAAAAAAAATCATCATATGTGCATACAGATTCCATAATGATAAACCAGTAACATACTCTATGTGTATTTAAATGTACATACCTTGGTATTCAAAAATAGAAAATTGTAGATCTATATACAATTGGTATATATATTTTTTGGTATGATAACCACATATTAATAAAAACAAAATGAAAAATAATGATCATAAAGCATATTAATAAATAGGGTAGAAAAATATAGCCTCATTGTCAGCTACTGATATTGATTATAATGATTTGAAATTCTCCTTGTAAATGGTACTAAATCATCATTGTAATCATGCATTACCCAATGTTTCAAACCATCATGACAGTTACGAATACAAATCCATGTATATATATGTTTGTATCCTAAAAAAATGCATACCATACTTGTTCGAATATAATATAAAGTGTGGTAAACCTAACCACCATTATATTATTCGTACTAATTCTTGATCTGTATGAATATATAGTATTGTTACCATAATTATTAATCCACCCAGTATTGTATGAAACTCACAGATGGTCATTCAGACCTGGGGGAAATAAACATCCAAGGTTGGTGATCCAATATTGTTCCTTATGGTTTAAAATGGTGTGCCAACCTTGTTGGTTGTTCCTGTCTCCCTTAATTTTGTCAGTGATCATGAACATAAACTGAGCATTGGGATGTTGTATCATATGTCTGTACAAAGCATTTGTTTCTTTTTTGTTCCTAATGTCACTACGATGTTCTGTCATCCTTATTCTAAGAGATCTAGAGGTTTGACCAACATAGAAGGCTTTACATTGGCAGGTAGCTAAGTAAATAATCCATGTACTGCTACAATTTCCAAACACCCTTGTTTTAAATACACGATTGGTGTTAGCACTGGTAAATTCTTTTAGTGTACTGACTTGTAGGCAGGAGCAGCAATGACCACATGGAAAAGTACCAATTAGTTTATCTCCACTGATAGTGGTCTGGTGATATACTGCTCCTCCCCCTTCTCTATGTTTGTAATGTGAAAATAGCCCTCCCAAATTCTTGCCTCGTCTGTATGACATCTGACACTGAGGGCCTAATATTGTCCTTAAACTGTCATTAGCCAAAATAATTTTCCAGTTAGAATTCAATATATCCCTGACAATTTGTTGGTTCCTGCCATATGTGGTAACAAATCTCAAGATAGATTCTTGATGAGCATGCCCTGATTTTTTGTATTGTAACAAAGTCCTTCTATCTGTGGTGTTGCTCCATGAGCTAGCTTGATATATGTCCATGTCTCTATATCCTCTGTCTTGAAATCTATGGTGTAAATCTTGTCTGGCATGTTCAAATTCCTCCTGAGATGAACAAATGCGTCTAATACGCATAAATTGAGACTTAGGGGTGTTGCGGATGGTGTGGCTCGGGTGCATACTGGAAGCATGTAACAAAGTATTGTATTGAGGGTATTTTCTGAATGTTTTAGTACTTAGTGTCATCTTTGTTACGGTAAACAGTAACATCCAAAAAGTCGATAGTACTAATGTTACTTGTAACCGTAAACTCAATACCCCAAATGTTACCATTGAGGTAATCCATAAATTCCTGTAAAAATACTTCATCCGTCTTCCACACCATCCAGCAATCATCCAAATATCGTCGCCAGATATCTATTTCCACCATGTAAATGTTATGTGATGTATCCTATATCATATATTCTTCAAAATAGGCCATGAACAAATCCGCATAAATGGGTGCAAAGGAAGCTCCCATTGCTGTCCCTTGTAACTGCCAAAAGCATTCTCCATGGACGTAAAAGACATTTTTGTTTAGTACATGTTCTGCCATGCAGACAAGTAAGGTATTGAAACCCGGAGGATACAGGTTTGTTCTCTCAAGCCAGTATTGCAGGGATTGTAATCCCGCCCAGTGTGGAATGCTTGTGTATAAAGATTTAACATCCAACGTGCACATTAACCAGTCTGGTTCTAGCTGTGTATCCTGCAAAATTTGTAAGAAGTACGTGGTGTCCTGTAGTCGGGCCCTGACCGATGTTAGAAGGGGTTTAAGATACTGTGTTAGAAATGCTGATAATGGTTCAGTCAAGGACCCTATCCCTGATACAATGGGTCTACCTGGGGGGTTTGAAATAGACTTATGTATTTTTGGAAGAAGATACAAGATTTGTTTCTGTGGGTCCTTTGCAGTGAGATGTTTAACTGTATTTTTTGTTATAATACCCTCATCCTCTGCTAGTTTAAGAAAAGAGTCTATTTCTTTTTTAAAGACCCCAGTCGGGTCGATGTACATTTGCATATAACACCTAGTATCTGCTAACTGTCTTTTCCCCCTCATTGAGGTATTCCCCAATGTTCATTACCACCACAGGACCTCCCTTGTCTGCAGGCAGAATGGCAATGTCGCGATTATGCCTTAATTCCTCCAAGGCTACCTATTCCATGGGTGACATATTCTGGCCCAGAATGTATGAATGTTCTTCGTTCCACATTGCTGCAGTCCTTACTATTGGGTAGTCCGCTGTCCAGTCGGCCCGAATACCAGAGTATATGGCTGACGTCGGTCACAGGGTACTAATGCGCATGACCGGCGTCATATCCTCAGTCTTTTTGCGCATGGTCCGATGCAGAAGCAGTTTGCAGGTTGGCGTTCTGAAATATTTCCGAATCCGGAGTTTCAGACCGAATCAGAGTTGGCTAAGTACCCCGTTGGGGAACATTTTGGTTTTTTCTTACCTCATAGGGATTACCATACCTTGTGTATACCTTGTTTAGGGCCTGAGCACGACGTTGTTGGTTGGAGGAGGTTAGACTGTGCCAGGTTAGTGTTTAAATGCCGTCGGATGCTCCGGCGCCCGCTTCGTCAAGCGCGCAAAGGACAAAACAGTGAAGCCTAGGGTTGATGAACCAGGCAGAAACTTTACTGTTACAGGATGTGCCTTCTCAGGAGGTAGGCCAGGCTGAGGGGCTTCTCAGGTAACTGTTCTTCCCTCTCTTCCCAAGGTAGTTAGAGCCTCTCCTTCTGTTGCCAAAACTTCTTTGAGAGGTAGGCCAAGTTCAGCTTCAGTGGGGGCTTCTCCTAGCATTTCGGGTTCTGTACCTAAGAAACATATGCTTAAAATGGCAGAAGATTTGATTACTATGATTAGAGGTTCTATGCTGATAAGAGGCCTAGGGTGGGACGAGTTTGATAGTTTTGAACAGGGTTCAGAGGCCTCTGAGTCTTCTGCGGGAAGATTTGCAGGAGTATCCTCCTTATTCTGATTCTGATGTGGATGATTCCACTCCTACAGCTTCTCCTCCTGAGGATTTCTCATTTTCAGAGACTCTGCATTCCATGAGGGAGCACTTTAAATGGGAAGGCCAGGATTACTCTGATTCAGGAAAAGGCTTGGAATTCTTGTTTTACCCCAGCATAGGCCCTTAGCTATACCTCCTGTGTTGAATGTGGTGGAAGATGTTTTTGCAGAGGCTTCCCTGAACCCTGACTCTTTGCCTCCTGCTCCTGTTAAACCTGATAGGTACTATAGGGTGCTCATAAGTATTTGTTTAAGAGTCCTAGACCCAGAAACTGTTTCTCAGGGGCCTAAAGGTGTTAAGGCCTCTGTGGTTAAAAATCCTGTTCCCACTGATAAGGAGGCAAGGGCTTTGGATAGGTGGGGAAAGAAAGTGTATACTTCTTCCACTCTAGCCATGAGGCGTTGAATTGTCAGTTTCACATGCTAAAATATCAAAATTATCTCCTTTCACAATTGAAATCTAAGGTGGATGCTTTGGCGGAAGGTATTGAGTGTAAAGAGTTGCTGGATTTGGTTCATGTGTCTGAACAAGTGGGTAAGCATTCTTTGCAATGTGGTTTTGATGCTGTACAGGCCTGGTGGCTGCCACTAGTTCTGTTCTTCAGGCATGCCTGGTTGACGGATCAGAATTTACCTGAGCATGTTAAGACAAGGATTTTGGATGCTCCTTTACAGTCTGATGTGTTGTTTGGTTCGCCTGTGGAAGCAGTTTTAAAGAAAATGGAGGACAAAGCTAAGTCTATGCAAACTGTTAAAGATTTTTGCAGGTGCAGCCACCCGGTTTAGTAGAAATTGGCCTGCTAAGGGGTGGACATTTCCTGCTTATGATTCCCAGTCTAGGGGTAGTTCTAGACGTGGTAGGGGCAGAGCTCAAGGTTCTTTTAGGCCTAGAACAGGGAGTTCACCTGCTCAGACTTCTGGTGAGGGCAGGGGTCAGTCCAACAGATTTCAGCTGCCAGTAGATTCTCGTCTGGCAGCTCCTTTGGGAGGAAGACTGTCTCTTTTCAAAGAAAATTGGGATTTAATTACTCAAGACAGATGGGTGTTGGATATCATTCTTACAGGTTTTATTTCCATACTATGCCCCTTTCAAAGGCATGCCAGTCCTCCACAAAGAAAAGAGGCTCACAAGGAAATTTGTGAGTTACTCCAGATGGGGGCGATACAGCCAGTCCCTGTATCAGAAAGGGGCCAAGGTGTTCCTAGTACCAAAGAAGGGGAACACGTGGAGACCAATTTTGGATTTATCTCTCCTCAACACTTATCTGGACATTCCCAAGTTCAAGATGTTGACGTTACAACAGCTTTTACCTCTGCTGGGCAAAGATCACTGGATGGTAACTTTAGATCTCAAGGAAGCTTACCTTCATGTGCCTATAAGGCTAAGTTGCAGGAAGTATCTGCGTTTCGAGCTGGAAATTCTCATTATCAGTTCTCTGCATTGCCCTTTGGCTTATCTACTGCGCCCAGAGTATTCACAAAGGTTCTGGCTCCAGTGATAGCTTACTTCAGGCTACAAGGAATTCAAATCTATCCTTACTTGGCGACTGCCTGATTCTGGCTCAAGAAAAGGAAGACCTTCTACAGCATCTGGAATATGTTATAGCAGTGCTAAGATGCCTAGGGTATTCTGTGAGCGAAATAAAGTCCAGTCTAGTACCCTCTCAAGACATGTGCTTTCTGGGTGTGAGACTGAATACAGCACCGGACAAACAAAAGAGTCTATCACTTTACTTCCATCAACTATCTCATCAGTCCATGCTGACTGCAAGGACAGTCCTTCAAGCATTAGGGTTCATGGCATCTTGTATTCTGGTGCTTCCCAATGCCAAACTGCATATGAGGAAGCTACAATGGTATCTCAAAATGTATGGACACAGCACTGCCAGGATTTGGACACTGTCATTCAAATAATACCTTGCCTTCAAAAAGAATTTTTGTGGTGGGCTCAGGAATGTCACCTAAACAAGGGACTCTCTGTGACCCGGCCAGAGGCCAGTCAGATTTTAACGACAGATGCCTCGGACATTGCTTGGGAGCTCATCTAAATGGAAAGTGGATACAAGACAAGTGGCCTGCCAGACTACAGCATCTACATATCAACATGAAGGAGATGTTAGCAGTCCAGTTTGCATTACTGGCTTTCAAGGAGTTACTTCTTCCAGGGCAGGTGTTGATTCTAACAGACAAC
The DNA here is from genome assembly GCF_019279795.1 of Protopterus annectens. Lineage (NCBI taxonomy): Eukaryota > Metazoa > Chordata > Ceratodontiformes > Protopteridae > Protopterus > Protopterus annectens. The sequence goes on from NC_056732.1 coordinate 148,209,555, forward strand.
ACAACTGTCATGTGGTACATCAACAAGCAAGGGGGAACACATTCTTATCCTCTATGCAGGCAAGCAATGATTTTATGGGAGACTGCAACTAACTCTTCAGGCAAGGTTTCTGCCAGGAGCACAGAACTCCTTAGCAGGCGTGTTAAGCAGACAAATCATGGATCCCCACGGTGGAAACTGGATCTTCATGTATTTCAGAAATTGACAGTGTCATGGGAACTCCAGACATAGATCTGTTCGCTTCTCCACTAAACCACCAGCTGCCAAAGTTTTGCACAAAGGGGTTTCATCGCACAGCTTGGAAAGTGGATGCTCTGTCTTTCAGTTGGAAAAATCTTCATGTGTATGCCTTTCCACCTCTGCCTCTTCTTCCAAAGGTGCTATTAAAAGTCAGACAAGACAAGCCAAGGATGATTTTGATAGCTCCAGATTCACTGGTACCCACTACTAAGGAGTCTGGTAAGGAAGCCTCCATGGCCTTTACCTTTGATTCCTCATCTGTTATCTCAGAAGGACGGTCATCTGCTCAATGTCAAGCTTCACTCTCTTCATCTAACAGCCTGGCATATTCTGTGTTGAAACACAGCAGGTCTCAACTTCCTCAACAAGTTTTAAATGTGATTATGGAAGCTAGAAGACCTAGTACAAGGAAAGTGTAAAATGGAAGAGATTTTTATTTTGGAGTACAGCAAAGAATTTGGAGGTTTCAGAGCCTAATTTGAGTGTGGCTCTTCAATATCTTACTGAGTTATTGGACAAAGGTTTGTCCTTCTCTTCCATTAAGATTCATGCTGCAGCAATTTCAGCTCACTATGATTGTGACCCACCATTGTTTTCGCATCCTTTGTTCAAGCAGTTTCTTAGAGGGGCAAAGAATATAAGACCCCCAGCTCCTACTCCTGCTTGGGATCTCAATTTTGTGTTGGAAAAACTTACTCTACAACCTTTTGAGCCTGCGGCTACTGCTGAATTGAAATACTTGTCATGGAAGACTGCTTTTCTATTGGCTATTACTTCTGCAAGAAGGGTGTCTGAGTTGCAGGCCCTTATGGCAGTAGAGCCCTTTTGATTTTCCATAAGGATAGGGTATCATTACGTACTAATCCTTCCTTTATGCCTAAGGTGGTTTCTAGTGTGGCTTTAAACCAAACTATTCATTTGCCTACTTTTATGCAGACCCCAAAATAAAGGGAAAAGATTTTGCACACTTTAGATGTACACAGGCAATTGCGTTATTATTTAAGCAGGACTAAGGATTTTAGACAGTCTCAGCAGTTGTTTGTTTCTTTTGCTTTGAGTTCAGGGCAAGCCTGTGTCAAAACAAACTATTTCTAGGTGGATTGGGTTTTGCATTGCATTTTGTTATTCCCATCATGGCAAGGAGATTCCAGCTGGGATTAGGCCTCATTCCACTAGGGCTACTGCCACTTCAACAGCATTTCTAAGGGGTGGCAACTAAGGATATTTTGGAGGCAGCTACTTGGAGTTCAGTGCATACTTTCTCTAAGCATTATCACCTTCCTATCTACTCTAAGTCTAGGGCTGGTTTTGCCACAGCTATTTTGCAAGGCATGTTGTCAGCTCCTACTTCTTTATGATTTGCCAGCCTCCCTTACCTCTGCTTTGGGATTCTACCCAATAGTAAGGACTGCAGCAATGTGGAGCGAAGAACATAGTACAGTTTTGTACCTACCATAAATGTAGATGTTAGGATCCACATTGCTGCAGTCCTCCTTCCCTCTGTGTTTAGGGGTGGTTGTGTAGGTGAGGTTATATGTTGATATTCTTGTACATAATTTTGGTGCAGGTATTTTGAGCCTTGTCTTTTTAGGGTCTTCTGACATCTGGGGCAAGAAAAGACTGAGGATATGATACTCTGGTATTCGGGCCGACTGGACAGCGGACTACCCAATAGTAAGGACTGCAGCAATGTGGATCCTCGAACATCTACATTTATGGTAGGTACAAAACTGTACTTTCATTATGATGAAAATGTAAATCCCTAAGTACAGATTGTTGGAAAACTAGAGACATGTTTGTTCATGGGCGGTTGAAAGTCTGATTTCAAAAATTTGAAATCAAGTGATCTTTGAGAGGTGATATCTGAAAAGAATAATTTCAAATTCAGGTTACGACAGAAAGACAAAACATCCTTAATGCTATGTTCATCAGTGAAAAAACTGGGAATAAAACCAAGTCCTTTATTGAGTAATGTAGTTTGTACATCTGTCAGTTGTACACTAGAAAGGTTCAAAACATTATGAACCCCCAATTCTGTCAATTCAACGTTTTGTATCAGTCCTTCCATGGAATTGGATCTTATTCCTATATTTGTGCTTGCGACCCCCTCGTCGCTTGTTTGTATGTCTAAAGGGTATTGAACATTAGTTTTTTTGCTTCTGGGTGATTCTCGATAGTTATTACAGTCATCATCTGTGCATGATGAGTCTTCCCCTGAAGTACTAAGGTCTTGTCAGAGGATTTCAGGATAGACCTTGGCCTTTTCTTAGGTTTATTTCCTGGTGTCCTTTGACCAAAATCATAAAATCTCACAGTTTTCGATGCATCAAAAGACGACCCCTTTGGTAATCAGTGCAGTCCCTGTTAAACCTACGTATTTTCCTATATTTAGTTAGTTGGTCAAAATTAGCCAAATCTTTGGATAATTTGCTAACAGAAATGGCATATGTTGGTTGTGATTCATATTTCTTACATTCTTCACATGAAGCTTTTACTTGCATTAAACAAATATCCACCATTCTCTCATAATAAGAAGCAAGGATCTTAACAAATATCATTGATTGTTGAAGAGCTTGGTTCCATTCCTTGGTCAGCCTGTCCTCCGACCTACTGACCAAAGGCTGTAACTTGACTCTTAGTCCTCTTGGTGTAATATCCTTGTTAATATATGCCTTAAAAAGTCTAAGATGCCATATATTGGCCCGTATGTTTTTAAGATCCTTATTAAATTTGTTGAAGGCCATTTCACAGCCATTGCTAGTATTAATATTTGAGCCACTCTGATTACTGCTTGACATGTTATTCATACCAAACACTCCAATGTCATGCCGATCAGCACATAATCCCGTTAGTAATTGCTCCAAATCCATTTTTTTAGAAATATATTTATGTATTTTGACCAACTAGAAACAAATGCTGTTTCAAACAATATATCCAAATTAGTGATAATTCAGCAGGGACTGCACTAAGAACCTGGGTGTCAATAATATAAAAATTGTCCAAAGATTACACTGTAATATATTTGGTCAAAGAACACAACCTAGGAATAAACCGTACTCGTGAATCATAAACATCAAGCTAGCTCATGGAGCAACACCATAGATAGAAGGACTTTGTTACAATACAAAAAATCAGGGCATGCTCATCAAGAATCTATCTTGAGATTTGTTACCACATATGGCAGGAACCAACAAATTGTCAGGGATATATTGAATTCTAACTGGAAAATTATTTTGGCTAATTACAGTTTAAGGACAATATTAGGCCCTCAGTGTCAGATGTCATACAGACGAGGCAAGAATTTGGGAGGGCTATTTTCACATTACAAACATAGAGAAGGGGGAGGAGCGGTATATCACCAGACCACTATCAGTGGAGATAAACTAATTGGTACTTTTCCATGTGGTCATTGCTGCTCCTGCCTACAAGTCAGTACACTAGAAGAATTTACCAGTGCTAACACCAATCGTGTATTTAAAACAAGGGTGTTTGGAAATTGTAGCAGTACATGGATTATTTACTTAGCTACCTGCCAATGTAAAGCCTTCTATGTTGGTCAAACCTCTAGATCTCTTAGAATAAGGATGACAGAACATCGTAGTGACATTAGGAACAAAAAAGAAAAAATGCTTTGTACAGACAATACGATACAACATCCCAATGCTCAGTTTATGTTCATGATCATTGACAAAATTCAGGGAGATAGGAACAACCAACAAGGTTGGCACACCATTTTAAACCATAAGGAACAATATTGGATCACCAACCTTGGATGTTTATTTCCCCCAGGTCTGAATGACCATCTGTGAGTTTCATACAATACTGGGTGGTTTAATAATTATGGTAACAATACTATATATTCATACAGATCAAGAATTAATACGAATAATATAATGGTGGTTAGGTTTACCACAATTTATATTATATTCAACCAAGTATAGTATGCATTTTTTTAGGATACAAACATATATATACATGGATTTGTATTCGTAACTGTCATGATGGTTTGAAACATTGGGTAATGCATGATTACAATGATGATTTAGTACCATTTACAAGGAGATCATTTCAAATCATTATAATCAATATCAATAGCTGACAATGAGGCTATATTTTTCTACCCTATTTATTAATATGCTTTATGATCATTATTTTTCATTTTGTTTTTGTTTTTATTAATATGTGGTTATCATACCAAAAATATATATATACCAGTTGTATATAGATCTACAATTTTCTATTTTTGAATACCAAGGTATGTACATTTAAATACACATAGAGTATGTTACTGGTTTATCATTATGGAATCTGTATGCACATATGATGGTTTTTTTCAAAACTTTGGTTTTTATCTTTGAAAATATGATTTAACATTTGTATTTCTGGCACTAAATGTCACTGGTCGTATGCTTTGTAACTAAGATGGTATATGCATCTTGACACACCATCCACTAGGTGGTGCTGTACCACTGCTTCCAGGTAATTAGAGATCAGTATAAATGCAGGCTGCTTTATTTCACATTAAAAAATTTTTTGTATCCATTGATAAAGGCTGAATAGCCGAAACCGGTCTGGATTTGGAGAAATAATAAATTATATCTTCATTACGGTGTGTTCACTATCGTTCTTGCTGGTCGTTGGTGGTTTTACATTGTTGGTTTGACCCTGCACGCCATCCTTGCGGAGCGCATTGTTTGCTGAGCACACATGGCAGGACAGTGCATCCAGGGCAAATGGTCTGCAAAACAAATGCATCTACACATCAACCAAAAGCAGATGCTAGCTGTGCAAAATGCACTAACAGCCTTCAAGGACCTCTTGCATCCAGGACAACTACTAATAAGGACAGACAACACCACAGTTATGTGGTACATAAACAAACAGGGAGGAACACACTCCTACCCTTTATGCAGACAGGCAATGACCTTGTGGAACACAGCATTGACTTGCTAAGTACAACTGCAAGCGCAATTCCTGCCAAGAAAGGAAAACATATTGGCAGACAAATTAAGCAGAAATTTGGCAGATCCTCACGAGTGGAGACTACACCCACAAGTATTTCCAATGATAACTCAAAGGTGGGGCCACCCAGACATAGATCTGTTTGCCTCCCCCCAACAATTGCCAACTACAAAAATTTTGCACAAGGACTTACCATTCCCTAGCCTGGAAAGTCGAAGCCCTATCATTCAGTTGGACAGCATTGACAGTCTATGCCTTCCCACCACTACCTCTTTTGACCAAGGTATTACTGAAAGTCAGATCAGGGAGACCACAAATGATCCTCATTGCTCCGGACTGGCCACGTCAGCACTGGTACCCATTACTAAGGACCTTGACTCACAGCCCACCATGGATCTTATCTCAATTCCCACTTCTGTTGACTCAGCAAAACTCTCAGATCCTTCACAGTCAGCTCAGGACTTTAAATTTAGCTGCATGGAGAATACCTTGAATTATCAATCAACACTTCTCTCAAAGGACGTCCTGAATGTCATTTTGGAGGCCAGGAGGCCCAGCACCAGAAAAACGTACTCAGACAAATGGAAAAGATTTTGTGCATGGAACCAGGCTAAAGGCCAAAATCCTGGGATACCAAACATTCCTCAAATACTGCAATACTTAACTGAGATGCTACACAAAGGCCTTTCTTTTCTCATCCATTAAGATCCATGCTTCAGCCATTTCAGTTCAATATAATACGGATCCTCCCATATTCTCACACCCTTTACTAAGGCAGTTTCTCAGAGGGGCTAAGAATGAGACCCCCCAGAAAACCCCCAATGCCAGCTTGGGACCTCAACTTCGTGTTAGAAAAATTAAAACTGCCTCCTTTCGAACCAGCCTTCTCAGCAGAACTACAATACTTGCCATGGAAAACAGCTCTGTTGCTGGCTATCACCTCAGCACGCAGGGTCTCAGAACTACAGGCACTTATGGCAGTGGAACCTTTCATCATTTTCCATCAGGACAGAGTCTCTTTACGAACTTAACCCTACCTTTATGCCAAAGGTAGTATCCAGTGTGGCTTTGAATCAGACGATTCATTTACCCACCTTTTATCCAAACCCCCAGAATAAAGGAGAAAGACTCCTTCACTCTTTGGACATTCACAGACAACTACGTTACTATTTGGATAAGACAAAGACCTTCAGAAAAACTGACCAACTTTTTGTATCCTATGCTGCAGGTTCACAAGGAAAGGCTATTTCAAAGCAGACCATCTCCAAATGGATAGCACATTGTATCCGCTTTTGCTACTCGCACCATGGGAAAGCAGTGCCTGTTAATATTAGGTCCCATTCTACCAGGGCTACAGCAACCTCAGCAGCCTTTCTCAGGGGGGTTCCAACCAAGGACATTCTGGAGGCAACTACTTGGAGTTCAGTGCTCACCTTTACCAAGCACTACCACCTTCCATTATACTCAAAAACCAGAGCTGGTTTTGCCACTGCGGTTCTGCAGGGCATCCTAGCTTCACCTAACCCAGTTTAGTACCAGCCACCCATCCATAGCTTTGGGATTCAACCCAAGTGTGATGACTGCAGCAGTATAACATGATGAACATAGTACAGTTTTGTACCTACCATAAATGTAGATGTTCGAGTGTATATACTGCTGCAGTCCAGGTTACCCTCCCACCATCCCCTCTACATACCAGGGTGTTAGTTATAACTCCATGTATATCAATCTATTGGATGCATGTCTATATGGTGTATTTGTTAACAGCTAGTACTATTGTTTATCTACTAAGGTATTTTTACATAGTTTTTGTATTGCCTTCCTAGTTGAGGGCACCTGACATCTAGGTCAAGAAAAACTGAAGAAAATGGCTTCGGCTGCCTCTTTTATCCCCTGTCGCACTGACGTCAGGGAAGAAGCGACGACGACCGACGCCAGACCAAGACTTTGGAATTCGGCCGACTGCGGGGACCGCCTGACGGCAGGATAACCCAAGTGTGATGACTGCAGCAGTATATACACTCTAACATCTACATTTATGGTAGGTACAAAACTGTACTTTCTGTGCACTGCCCTTTGGCTTATCAACAGTGCCCAGGGTATTCACAAAGTGCTTAGGTACAGTCATTGCATTTTGCAGGGAAGTAAATATTCAAATATACCCATACCTGGACGATTGTCTAATTCAGGCAGAAAGCCAGGACATGCTATTAAATCATCTGGCATTTGTAAGGAAATTAACTTCTCTGGGGTACACCTTAAACGAAAAGAAATCACATCTTGTATTCCTGGGATCAAGCTTGAATACAACTTCCCAGATGGGCCTACCTTACGCCAGAGAAACAAGTTCATTTGACAGCCTACTTCAAACTACTGGCCACAAAGACCCAAGCTGTCTGCAAGGAAAGTACTGCAAGCCCTGGGGTTCATGGCCTTCTGCATTCTACTAATTCCATATGCAAGACTGCATATGAGGAAACTACAATGGTATCTAAAAAGTCTATGGTGTCAACATTCTCAGGATCTAGAATCGATGACTCCTGTCATACCTTGTCTACAGATAGAGTTCCTTTTGTGGGCAGAGGCCTGCCACCCAAACAAGAGACTGCCATTCACTCTACCCCATGCTGCCCAAACCCTAACAGACGCATCAGACTATGCATGGGGGGCTCACTTGGCAGGGAAGTGCATTCAGGGCAAATGGAACCCAAATCAAATGTACCTGCATATCAGTCAAAAGTAAATGTTAGCTGTACAGAGTGCTCTGACAGCCTTTAAGGACCACATTCTTCCAGGGCACCTATTGGTAAAGACGGACAACACTACTGTAATGTGGTACATGAACAAGCAGGGAGGAACCCACTCATATCATCTCTGCAGACTAGCCATGGCTGTGTGGAACACAGCCTTGAGCTACCAAGTGCACCTACAGGCTCAGTTCCTACCAGGAAAGGTAAATACATTGGCAGACGACCTAAGCAGAAATCTCATGGACCCACACGAGTGGAAACTGGAACCAACGATATTCAACATGTTGTGAAACAAATGGGGGAGCCCAGAAATAGACCTGTTTGCCTCCACCCAGAACTACCAATTGGACAAGTTCTGCACAAGGACTCCCCACAAACAAGCTTGAAAAGTTGATGGCCCTGTCCTTCACCTAGAAAAAACGTATCAGTTTATGCCTTTTCCCCTCTGCCTGTCCTCTCCAAGGTACTACTAAAGATCAAACAGGACAAATCAAGGACAATACTGATTGCACCATATTGGCCATGCCAGCACTGCTACCCCCTCTTGCGCAGTGTCACTGCTGGCGCCATGGCACCTGCCTCAGACTCCTGCACTGCTGTCCCAGCAGGAGGGCCAGATTCTGCACCCACAGCTTCAAACCCTGAACCTGGCAGCCTGGCTAATTACCTGATTTCTCCGTTACCATCCCTCAGTAAGCAACTGATGGACATCATTTTGGAGACGAGGAGGCCTAGTACTAGAAAATGTTATGCTGAAAAATGGAAAAGATTCTGTTCCTGGAGCCAAACTCGGGGGATGGGTAAGCAGCGCCCAATTTACCTCAGATTATTCAATACTTAACTGAGATGCTTCACAAGGGCCTTTCCTTTTCCTCCATCAAAATTCATGCCTCAGCCATTTCAGCTCATTACATTACAGATCCACCCCTCTTCTCTCATCCCCTGTTGAAGCAGTTCTTCAGAGGGGCCAAAAACATAAAGCCACCCAGGCGAGCCCCTACTCCAGCCTGGGACCTTAACTTTGTACTGGAAAAGCTCACTTTACCTCCCTTTGAGCCAGCTGCAAATGCAGAGTTGAAATTCCATTCTTGGAAAACAGCCTTGCTTCTAGCCATCACTTCAGCAAGAAGGTTGTCTGAATTACAGGCCCTCATGGCAGTGGAGCCTTTCATCATCTTTCACACGGACAGGGTGTCCCTCAGGACCAATTCCTCCTTCACGCCCAAGGGTGGTGTCCAGTGTGGCCCTTAATCAGTCCATTCTTTTGCCAACCTTCTTTTCTAATCCACAGAACAAAGGGGAACGAATACTGCACTCCTTGGACATGCACTGACAACTTAGATTTTACTTGGACAGGATAAACCTCTCAGGAAATCTGAACAGCTGCTGGTTGCATTTGCTGCAGGGGCAGAGGGGAAGGCCATTTCAAAGCAAACCATTTCTAAGTGGATAGGCCACTGCATTAATTTCTGCTATAAGCACCATGGAAAACCTACCCCACAGGTAGTAAGACCACATTCCACCAGGGCTGCATCTACGTCTACAACCTTTCTCAGAGGGGTCCCTACCCGGGACATCCTAGAAGCTGCTACCTGGAGATGTTCTTCGTTCCACATTGCTGCAGTCCTTACTATTGATGCAGAAGCAGTTTTGCGAGTGCAGGTTGGCGTTCTGAAATATTTCGGCGGAGTTTCAGACCGAATCAGAGTTGGCTAAGTACCCGTTGGGGAACATTTTGGTTTTCTTGCCTCAGTATTTAACGGATGTCAGAAAAAGTGAATAACTGTATTTCTTGTGGGAAACAGATACCTCATAGGGATTACCATACCTTGTGTATACCTTGTTTAGGGCCTGGTTGTTGGATGCGCTCTTGTGCTAGGTTTAACAACAGGTTAGTGTTTGGGAAGCGTTGCAATTATAAAATGCCGTCGATGCTCTCGGCGCCCCTTTTCCAAGAAGAAGCACAAACAAGCGCAGCGAAGGGTTGATGAACCGCGGTCCCGGACGCCGGGTTCTTTAGAAAACTCAGTGGAGCCAGAGGTTTTGCCAGGAGTTTCTTTGGAGTCTCAGGCAGAGACTTTACTGTTACAGGATGTGCCTTCTCAGGAGGTAGGCCAGGCTGAGGGGCTTCTCAGGTAACTGTTCTTCCTCTCTTCCCAAGGTAGTTAGAGCCTCTCCTTCTGTTGCAAAACTTTCTTTGAGAGGTAGGCCAAGTTCAGCTTCAGTGGGGGCTTCTCCTAGCATTTCAGGTTCTGTGCCTAAGAAACATATGCTTAAAATGGCAGAAGATTTGATTACTATGATTAGAGGTTCTATGCCCCTCCTGATAAGAGGCCTAGGGTGGAACCGAGTTTGATAGTTTTGAACAGTGTTCAGCGGCTTCTGAGTCTTCTGCGGAAGATTTGCAGGAGTATCCTCCTTATTCTGATTCTGATGTGGATGATTCCACTCCTACAGCTTCTCCTCCTGAGGATTTCTCATTTTCAGAGACTCTGCATTCCATGAGGAGCACTTTAAATGGGAAGGCCAGGATTACTCTGATTATTCTTGTTTTACCCCAGCATAGGCCCTTAGCTATACCTCCTGTGTTGAATGTGGTGGAAGATGTTTTTGCAGAGGCTTCCCTGATTCTTTGCCTCCTGCTCCTGTTAAACCTGATAGGTACTATAGGGTGCCTGAAGCTCATAAGTATCTTTTAAGAGTCCTAGGGCAGACCCGAAACTGTTTCTCAGGGACCTAAAGGTGTTAAGGCCTCTGTTGTTAAAAACCCTGTTCCCACTGATAAAGAGGCAAGGGCTTTGGATAGATGGGGAAAGAAAGTGTATACTTCTTCCACTTTAGCCATGATGAATTGTCAGTTTCACATGCTTAAATATCAAAATTATCTCCTTTCACAACTGAAATCTAAGGTGGATGCTTTGGCGGAAGGTATTGAGTGTAAAGAGTTGCTGGATTTAGTTCATGTGTCTGAACAAGTGGGTAAGCATTCTTTGCAATGTGGTTTTGATGCTGTACAGGCCTCCTCGAGGGTGGCTGCCACTAGTTCTGTTCTTCGCAGGCATGCCTGGTTGAGGGATCAGAATTTAGCTGAGCATGTTAAGACAAGGATTTTGGATGCTCCTTTACAGTCTGATGTGTTGTTTGGTTAGCCTGTGGAAGCAGTTTTAAAGAAAATGGAGGACAAAGCTAAGTCTATGCAAACTGTTAAAGATTTTTGCAGGTGCAGCCACCCGAGTTTAGTAGAAATTGGCCTACTAAGGGATGGACATATCCTGCTTATGATTCCCAGTCTAGCTCAAGGTTCTTTTAGGCCTAGAACAGGAGTTCACCTGCTCAGACTTCTGGTGAGGGCAGGGGTCAGTCCTTAAACAGACCCAATGACCTGCCTTTTCAGCTGCCAGTAGATTCTCGTCTGGCAGCTCCTTTGGGAGGAAGACTGTCTCTTTTCAAAGGAAATTGGGATTTAATTACTCAAGACAGATGGGTGTTGGATATCATTCAGGTTTTATTTCCATACATTGCCCCTTTCAAAGGCATGCCAGATGTTCCTCCTCCACAAAGAAAGGGGGCTCACAAGCAAATTTCTCTGTTACTCCAAATAGGGGCCATTCAGCCAGTCCCTGTATCAGAAAGGGGCCTAGGATTTTATTCTCGCCTGTTCCTAGTACCAAAGAGAGACCAATTTTGGATTTATCTATCCTCAACACTTATCTGGACATTCCCAAGTTCAAGATGTTGACGTTACAACAGCTTTTACCTCTGCTGGGCAAAGATCACTGGATGGTAACTTTAGATCTCAAGGAAGCTTACCTTCATGTGCCTATAAGACTAAGTTGCAGGAAGTATCTAGCTGGAAATTCTCATTATCAGTTCTCTGCATTGCCCTTTGGCTTATCTACTGGTATTCACAAAGGTTCTGGCTCCAGTGATAGCTTACTTCAGGCTAAAAGGAATTCAAATCTATCCTTACTTGGACGACTGCCTGATTCTGGCTCAAGAAAAGGAAGACCTTCTACAGCATCTGGAATATGTTATGGCAGTGCTAAGATGCCTAGGTATTCTAAGTCCAGTCTAGTACCCTCTCAAGACATGTGCTTTCTGGGTGTGAGACTGAATACAGCAGCCCAGATGGCCTTTTAACCTGGACAAACAAAAGAGTCTATCACTTTACTTCCATCAACTATCTCATCAGTCCGTGCTGACTGCAAGGACAGTCCTTCAAGCATTAGGGTTCATGGCATCTTGTATTCTGGTGCTTCCCAATGCCAAACTGCATATGAGGAAGCTACAATGGTATCTCAAAAATGTATGGACACAGCACTGCCAGGATTTGGACACTGTCATTCAAATAATACCTTGCCTTCAAAAGGAATTTTTGTGGTGGGCTCAGGAATGTCACCTAAACAAGGGACTCTCTGAACGACAGATGCCTCGGACATTGCTTGGGGAGCTCATCTAAATGGAAAGTGGATACAAGACAAGTGGCCTGCCAGACTACAGCATCTACATATCAACATGAAGGAGATGTTAGCAGTCCAGTTTGCATTAATGGCTTTCTTCTTCCAGGGCAGGTGTTGATTCTAACAGACAACACAACTGTCATGTGGTACATCAACAAGCAAGGGGAACACATTCTTATCCTCTATGCAGGCAAGCAATGATTTTATGGGAGACTGCGCTTGCAACTAACTCTTCAGGCAAGGTTTCTGCCGAGCACAGAACTCCTTAGCAGATGTGTTAAGCAGACAAATCATGGATCCCCACAGTGGAAACTGGATCTTCATGTATTTCAGAAATTGACAGTGTCATGGGGAACTCCAGACATAGATCTGTTTCCACTAAACCACCAGCTGCCAAAGTTTTGCACAAAGGGTTTCATCACACAGCTTGGAAAGTGGATGCTCTGTCTTTCAGTTGGAAAAACCTTCATGTGTATGCCTTTCCACCTCTGCCTCTTCTTCCAAAGGTGCTATTAAAAGTCAGACAAGACAAGCCAAGGATGATTTTGATAGCTCCACCTTTGATTCCTCATCTGTTATCTCAGAAGGACGGTCATCTGCTCAATGTCAAGCTTCACTCTCTTCATCTAACAGCCTGGCATATTCTGTGTTGAAACACAGCAGGTCTCAACTTCCTCAACAAGTTTTAAATGTGATTATGGAAGCTAGAAGACCTAGTACAAGGAAAGTGTAGAAAATGGAAGAGATTTTTATTTTGGAGTACAGCAAAGAATTTGGAGATTTCTGAGCCTAATTTGAGTGTGGCTCTTCAATATCTTACTGAGTTATTGGACAAAGGTTTGTCCTTCTCTTCCATTAAGATTCATGCTGCAGCAATTTCAGCTCACTATGATTGTGACCCACCATTGTTTTCATCCTTTGTTCAAGCAGTTTCTTAGAGCGGCAAAGAATATAAGACCCCCACGTAGAGCTCCTACTCCTGCTTGGGATCTCAATTTTGTGTTGGAAAAACTTACTCTACAACCTTTTGAGCCTGCAGCTACTGCTGAATTGAAATACTTGTCATGGAAGACTGCTTTTCTGTTGGCTATTACTTCTGCAAGACGGGTGTCTGAGTTGCAGGCCCTTATGGCAGTAGAGCCCTTTTTGATTTTCCATAAGGATAGGGTATCTTTACATACTAATCCTTCCTTTATGCCTAAGGTGGTTTCTAAAACCAAACTATTCATTTGCCTACTTTTTATGCAGACCCCCAAAATAAACGGGAAAAGATTTTGCACACTTTAGATGTACACAGGCAATTGCGTTATTATTTAAGCAGGACTAAAGATTTTAGGCAGTCTCAGCAGTTGTTTGTTTCTTTTGGGCAAGCCTGTGTCAAAACAAACTATTTCTAGGTGGATTGGGTTTTGCATTGCATTTTGTTATTCCCATCATGGCAAGGAGATTCCAGCTGGGATTAGGCCTCATTCCACTAGGGCTACTGCCACTTCAACAGCATTTCTAAGGATATTTTGGAGGCAGCTACTTGGAGTTCAGTGCATACTTTCTCTAAGCATTATCACCTTCCTATCTACTCTAAGTCTAGGGCTGGTTTTGCCACAGCTGTTTTGCAAGGCATGTTGTCAGCTCCTACTTCTTTATGATTTGCCAGCCTCCCTTACCTCTGCTTTGGGATTCTGGGACTGCAGCAATGTGGAACGAAGAACATAGTACAGTTTTGTACCTACCATAAATGTAGATGTTCGGGATCCACATTGCTGCAGTCCAACCCTCCCTCCTTCCCCTCTGTGTTTAGGGGTGGTTGTGTAGGTGAGGTTATATGCTGATATTTTTGTATATATTTTTGTATATATTGTACATATTTTTGGTGCAGGTATTTTGGGCCTTGTCTTTTTAGGGTCTTCTGACATCTGGGGCAAGAAAAGACTGAGGATATGGCGTCGATCATGCGCGTTAGTACCTGGCGGTACTGGCGTCGTCCTAATGCGCCCTGACCGGCGACCAGCCTCTGGTCTTCATTTTATTCGACTGGACAGCGGACTACCCCAATAGTAAGGACTGCAGCAATGTGGATCCTCGAACATCTACATTTATGGTAGGTACAAAACTGTACTTTCTGTACATACCTTCAGCAAGCATTACCACTTGCCATTTTTTTCTAAATCCAGAGTTGGCTTTGCCACTGCAGTCTTGCAGGGCCTTATAGCTGGTCCTAATGCTATCTAATTACCTCCCCCCATCCTTAACTTTGGGAGTCTACCCAAATGTGATGACTGTAACAGTGAAACACGAAAAACATAGTACAGTTGTGTACACTTACCATAAATGTAGATGTTAGAGTGTATTCACTGTTGCAGTCTTGTTTACCCTCCCTCCAGCCCCCTGACTTCTATTGACTATACCTCTATTCTTGTTTGCTATGCTTAAAGCTTTTTGGTGTATTTGCTTTTTTGTTGGAGGTGTTACCTTTTATATAATTGCTTCCCATTATGGTGGCACCTGACATCTAGGGCAAGAAAAACTGATGTAATGGCATCAGCTGCATGCTTTATACCCAGACTACCTGACGTCATGGAAGATGAGACGGCATCAGACGCAGGACCCAAGACTGTGATAATCAGGCCGACTGAGGACTACTGCAAGCAGATAACCCAAATGTGATGACTGCAACAGTGAATACACTCTAACATCTACATTTATGGTAAGTGTACACAACTGTACTTACTCCATGCTGGTACTTTTGTGCAAGTAACATTTTTCACTGAGCCAAACATTGAGTATAATCATAAACAGAAATGACAAAGTCAGAAATATGTAAATGTAAGTATGTAAATTACCTGGCAGAGTCATGTAAGAATTGCTGCAAAAGTATTAAATCATTTTATCTTGCCTAACCATCCCTCTAGCAGTGAAAAGGGCAGCAGTATTGTCCAAAATATCTGGTTGAACTATGCCAAAAGACAACAATATAGTGTACGTCACTCAGCCTTTCATCCCACCCAAACATTTTGACAGTCTGACCGTGTATGCAGAAGCACTTCCCTGATGCACAAATTAATTATTTCTCCAAGCAACATCTTCATTAATATGTCTTGGTATACACATGCACCAAAATGAAACACTCTCCCAACTGATCCCTTCAGTAAAACATTAAAGGTATGCATAATCACCAAAATGAACCATTTACCCAAATGGCCCTTTAGTATCATTTCCTATTATGCAATCACCAAAATGAAGCATTCGCCCAAGCGACCCCTTCAATAAAATGTTAATGTATGCACAAGCACCTGAATGAAATATTTCCCCAAACTACCCTTCAGTATCATTCCCAGCATTACTCCGTAGAGAAGACTGTTTCAGTTGATATTATTCAGGAGAACCAAAATATATGTGCAGAACCTTTGGATATATTTATCAGCAGTGTTCTTGTTATCCGGCATTCCAACATTTCTGTAGACCGTTATTTATCACCAATGTTCTTGAAGACAGTATTTTGGATATTGTTAACATGGATGTGAGGGTAAAACGGTACATACTATTATGCATTTGGCAAAAGTTTTTGATACAATCTCCCACTCAGGGATCATAGATAAATGTACTGAGTTAGGCATGAACCCCTATATCATCAGATGGATAAACTAGTTCACTGACAGGATACATGATGATCTTCGTGTTTCACTGTTGCAGGCATCACACTTGGGTTATCTGCCTGCAGGTAGCCCTCAGTCGGCCCGAATACCAGAGTCTTGGGATTTCTTCTTTGGATGCTGTCGCCTCTTCCATGTCGTCAGGGGTGTAAAACGTGCAGTCAACGCCATTACATCAGTTTTTCTTGCCATGAAGGAGCCCGAAGTAGTAGCAGTTCGCAAGTGGCGGTCAGCCGCTTCCTGAAATTTTTGATGTGAAGTTGTTCAGTCTCTCCATTCATTCTTTACTGATGGGTTCGGAGCCGATCCCTTGGCTCCGATACGGCCAATTGCAAAGCTCAAGGTCTTCAAATAGCTTGAAGCCAAGTCCCTATCCCATGATGCACCTGTGAATTACCCCAGATCTAGTTTGCCGCTGCAACAGATCTGAGGTTCTGAATTAGCTTGTGCCAGAAGACATTTTTTTTCATTAAAAATTCTATAAAAGTTCTTGATAGTTAATATAGTTAGTTAGCTAGGTTTGTTTATAAAGCTCTTGTAGCTTTTAGTGTGCTATTCCCTTACCTTTTACTGTTTTTCAGATATTTTTAGTTGGCCTCTTTTTGGCCTAGTTAGTTGTAGTTCTTATAAGTGTGGTCTTTCTAGCCTTTGAGTTTATGTAAGGCTTGGTTCATTAAACCTGTGTTTATATAGATAAGCTTATTGCGTTTCCTTCTCTCAGCTTGCTGTGCTATTTGTGACCTTTTGTCACATTTCTTAGATTGTGGTGCTGTCTAGCCTTTTTGTATTTATAAGGCTTAGTCTTTGTTACTGTCTAACTTACAGTGTACTCTACTTATTTAGATAACATTGTTATTCTCAGCAGCTATCTTGTTGGCATAGTCTGCTTTGTGTGACTTCACATATTGTGTGTGTATTTTAGCCTGTTTTTATTGAGGCTTACCCGCTATCCAATGTTCTTTGTGTTTCACTGTTGCAGTCATTACATTTGGGATAATCTGCTGGCAGGTTGCCCTCAGTCGACCTGAATAACAAAGACTTGGGTCCTGCGTCGGTTGCTGTCTCCTCTTCCATGACATCAGGTCGTCGGGGGTGTAAAACATGCAGCCGACGCCATTTTAATCAGTCTCTTGCCTCACGGTGCCCGAAGCAGAAGCAGTTCGTAAGTGCCGGTCGGCCGACTCCTGAAATTTTCATATTCGAGTTTCAGAACCGAAGTCTCCAAACTAAAGCCAAGTACCTCGTTGGGGAAACTTTTTCTTGCTCCTTACCGATGTCAGTAAAAGTTAATAGTTGCATTACTTGCGGGAAGCAAATACCTCATAAGGATTTTCATTTGTACTGTATTCCTTGCCTAGGCCATGATCGCAACGTGCCTTGCTGTCGGTTTTGTGCTAAATTTAACCAATGCACTATTAAGCGTCAGTATATTTTTGCTTCTAAATATTTTGGTTCAACATTTAACTATCCTGAAATGTCATCTGTTAGCAGTCAGACTACCGGAGTTCACAAAAAATGCAAGGAAAAAGACAGAGACAGACTGTTGAGGTCCAAAACAGACGACTAAGCTTCCCCTAAGCCAGTCGCCGGGTTGCCGGTACGCAGTGAGGTGCTTTCGCAGCCCCTGATACCAGCTACTTTTGAGTCGCAGGCCACTACCGAGACCCATTCGGAGTCTGGTAATGCCGCAAGATTCTCAGAGTATTGAACCTGTGGATGTTTCTCCCTTGGATGGGTTTGGAGCTGCTTAGCAGGTACCGGCTTCTGAGGGTGTTTTCAGGCCTCAACATTTTTATATTAAACCGACGCCAGCAACAAAAACAAGGTCAAAAACAACTTCTATGTCTTAAAAATCGACGCATGAGCCACATGCTCAGGTCCCTATGCCTAAAAAACAGATGATCAAAATGGTTGAGGATTTAATTACCTTGATCAGGGGTTCCCAACCCCCCCAGTTAAGAGACCTATGCAAGGCACTGATTATGAATCTTCAGGTCAAGTTTCCATTTCTTCTGATTCCTCTTCGGATCAGGAATTTTCTGTTCCACCCTATGAGGATTCTGATGCAGAGGAATCCATCCCATCTGCATCTCCTCCTGAGGATCTCTCTTTTGGAGAGACTTTGCATACTTTAAGGGAACATTTTCACTGAGAGAGTCAGGACTTCTCTGAGTCAAAAAAGAGGCTTAGGGATTTTCTCCTTCCTCAGCGTAGGCCTTTGGCAAATACCTCCTGTGTTAGACATTGTTAATGATGTGTTCTCTGAATCAGGCATGGCTCCTGATTCCCTGCCTCTGGCTCCTAGTTAGCCAGACAGATATTACAGGGTTCCTGACTCCCACAAATTTCTTTTCAAAAATCCTGCTGCTGATCCGGAGACTATTTCTCAGGGTCTCAAGGGTGTTAAGGCTTATACAGCCAAAAATCCTACCCCTTCTGATAGAGATTCCAGGGCGCTGGATAGATGGGGTAAGAAGGTTTATACGTCTGCAACCTTTGCAATCAGGGCTTTAAACTGCCAGCTTCATATGCTTAAATATCAACAGTATGTATGGGCTTACTTAAACAGAAAATTATGTTGATTTCTGATTGTGTGGAAAATAAAGAATTACAGGATTTATTGCATTCAGCAGAACAGGTTGGAAAGCATACTTGGCAATGCGGTTTTGATTCCTTGGAGGCCTCTTGTAGGGCTGCCATTACTGGTTCTGTGATTAGAAGGCATGCCTGGCTCAAGGAGCAAAATCTGCCTGATCATGTTAAAGCTAAATTGTTGGATGCCCCTTTGTAGCATGTTACTCTGTTTGGTGATAAGGCAGAAGAGGTTTTAAAGAAAATGGATGACAAAGCTAAATCTATGCAAACTGTAAACGATTTCTTGCAAGTGCAGCCACCCAGGTTCAGTAGGCACTGGCCTACTAATAATTGGTCCTTTCTTGTGTCTGACAGAGCCACTCAGGGCAAACCCAGGCGCTCAGAAGGCTCCAGATACCAATCACAGGGTTCTTACAGGTCAAAGCAGTGGGGTGCCTCTACCATCAAATCTGGAGGAAACAAAGGACAACCCTACAGTAAGCAGTCTCAATGACTTTCCTCTACCATCTCCAAGCACTTATCTTTTGGCAGCCCCCTTGGGGGGAAAACTAGCACTTCATGCTCAAAATTGGCAGTTAATTACCCAAGACAAGTGGGTATTAAACATAGTATCCCAGGGGTACAGATTTCATTTCCGTACTTTGCCACTTCCAAACGGATGGCCGGATCTGCCACAAAACCAGTGGGCAGAGGCCCAGAAACAAGTCATGTCCCTCATGGATAATGGGGGCTATTCAACCGGTACCAGAAAAGGACAAGGATTTTATTCAAGACTTTTCCTGGTACCCAGAAAACACAATTCATGGCGTCCAATACTGGACTTATCGAGTGTATTCACTGTTGCAGTCTAGGTTACCCACCCACCACCCCCCTCTTTGCTGGGACTATTCTGTACTTCTCAACTCTATACAACCTATGTGGTGTATTTGCTTGTAGATGAAGGAAATGTTTGTAGTCATATATGCATGGTTGTTTGGCATATTTTTATCTTTTCAGCCTTCATATCTGGGGGCACCTGACATCTGGGGCAAGAAAAACTGAAGAAAATGGCGTCAGTTGTAACTTTTATACCCCTGGCGCACTGACGTCAGGGAAGAGACGACAGCAAATGACGCCGAACCAAGACTTTGGAACTCTGGCCGACTGCGGGTCGCCTGCCAGCAGAATAACCCCAAGTGTAATGACTGCAACAGTGAATACACTCGAACATGTACATTTATGGTAGGTACACAACTGTACTTTTCTTTGGTGGGCGAGACATGTCACCAAAATAAGGGACTGTCATTCACTCTACCCCCTGCCACCCAAACCCTAACTACAGACGCATCAGACTATGCTTGGGGGGGCCCACCTGGCAGGGAGATGCATTCAGGGCAAATGGAACCCAAACCAAATGCATTTGCATATCAACCAGAAAGAAATGCTAGCTGTTCAGAATGCTCTGACAGCCTTCAAGGACTTACTTCATCTAGGACAACTACTGATAAAGACGGACAACACCATAGTTATGTGGTACATAAACAAGCAGGGGGGTACACATTCCTACCCCCTTTGCAGACTAGCCATGGCCTTGTGGAACACAGCCTTGACTTACCAAATACATCTTCAAGCGCAGTTCCTGCCAGAAAAGCAAAATACTCTGGCAGACGACCTAAGCAGAAATCTTATGGACCCGCATGAATGGAAACTAGATCCACAAATCTTCAGCCTGTTAACACGGAAATGGGGGAGCCCAGACATAGATCTATTTGCCTCTCCCCAAAACTATCAGTTGGACAAATTCTGCACAAGAACTCATCACAAAAAAGCATGGAAAGTGGATGCTCTATCCTTCAGCTGGATTGCTCCGGACTGGCTTTGCCAGCACTGGTACCCGCTTATAAGGAATATGTCACTCCTTCCTCTGTGGTACTTGCCTCAAACACCTCATCTACCGTTTCAGCAGAACTTTCAAATTCTACTTACTCAGCCTCAAACTCTGAATCTTGCAGCATGGCTGATCAACTAATTATTCAAACCACATCTCTCAATA
The DNA here is from genome assembly GCF_019279795.1 of Protopterus annectens. NCBI lineage: Eukaryota > Metazoa > Chordata > Ceratodontiformes > Protopteridae > Protopterus > Protopterus annectens. The sequence continues at coordinate 148,230,244 of NC_056732.1, forward strand.
AACCTGTGATGAATGTCATTTTGGAAGCCAGAAGGCCTTGTACTATAAAATCTTATGCTGATAAATGGAAGAGATTCTGTGCTTGGAACTAAGCACAAGGGATAGACACAGCAAAGCTCAATATTCCTCAGATTTTACAATGCCTAACTGAGATGCTTGACAAGGGCCTATCTTTTTTTTAATAAAAATCCATGCCTCTGCCATCTCTGCTCATTACAACACAGAACCTCCCCTCTTTTCTCATCCATTGCTTAAACAGCATCTGAGAGGGGCCAAAAGTTTAAGGCTCTCAGGAAAACACCAACTCCTGCATGGGACCTCAATTTTGTGCTGGAAAAACTCACCCTGCCTCCTTTTGAACCAGCAGCTACTGCGGATATAAAATTTCTATCTTGGAAGACCGCTTTTCTTTTGGCAGTCACTTAAGCAAGAAGGGTTTCAGAACCACAGGCTCTCATGGCTGTGGAGCCTTTCGTTATGTTTTACCTGGACAGGGTGGCCCTCAGGACCAATCCTTTTATGTCTAAGGTGGCATCCAGCGTGGCTCTTAACCAGACGATTCACCTGCCAACATTTTTTCCATATCCGCAGAACAAAGGGGAGCAGATTCTGCATTCATTGGATGTACACAGACAACCAAGATTCTACTTAAACAGGACAAAATCTCTAAGAAAGTCTGAACAACTACTGGTAGCATTTGCTGCAGGATCAGAGGGGAAGGCTATATCAAAGCAGACTATTTTGAAATGGATAAGCCACTGCATCAGTTACTGCTACTTGCACCATGGTAAACCTGTGCCCAAGGGGATCAGATCCCATTCCACCAGGGCTGCCTCTACTTCGTCAGCTTTTCTCAGAGGGGTCCCAACCAGACACATTCTAGAAGCTACTACTTGGAGCTCTGTTAATACTTTCACAAAGCATTATCATTTACCTCTCTTCTCTAAATCCAGGGCAGGCTTTGTCACTGCAGTCCTGCAGGGCCTTATAGCTCCTCCTGATGCTGTTTAGTTCCATCCTCCCATCCATAGCTTTGGGATTCTACCCAAATGTAATGACTGCAACAGTGAAACACGAACATAGTACAGTTGTGTACACATACCATAAATGTAGATGTTCGAGTGTATTCACTGTTGCAGTCCGGGTTACCCACCATCCCCCATTCTATAACTTTTCTTTCCTTAACTATACTCAAAAGCCTTTGTGGTGTATTTGCTTTTAGTTGAAGGTAAATTTTATGTTTCTAAAAGTGTATTTATATATTTACAGTTTATATATATTTTTGCTCCCCATTTGGGGGGGGGCACCTGACATCTGCGGCAAGAAAAACTGATTAAAATGGCATCGGCTGCATGTTTTATACCTCTGACGACCTGACCTCATGGAAGAGGAGACAGCAACCGACGCAGGACCCAAGAATTTGTTATTCAGGCCAACTGAGTGCAATCTGCCAGCAGATTACCCCAAATGTAATGACTGCAACAGTGAATACACTTGGAACGTCTACATTTATGGTAAATGTACACAACTGTACTTTCTATTTGGAGAAAATTTACTATTGTTTTTTGTGTAGCAGTAAATATCGCTAACTTTATTATGGCGGATCAAGACAAGCACCCCAAATCTGGGTTAAAAAAGTGCCCTAAGTGTGGCCAGAAATTGTCATTTACAGACAGTCATGTCAACTGTGATGTTCTTCGTGTTTCACTGTTGCAGTCATCGCATGTCAGACTAATGGCCAGAAAAACCCTGCTATCTGCAAGGCAAATACTGCAAGCCTTGGGGTTCATGGCCTCTTGCAGTATCTAGATCCTGAGAATGTTAACAAAGGCTTTTTAGATACCAATGTAATTTCCTCATATGGAATTAGTATCTAAAAAGCCTATGTTAACATTCTCAGGATCTAGAAGCAATGATTCCTATTGTACCTTGCATACAGTTAGTTCCTTTGGTGGGCAGAGACCTGCCACCAACATCAGGGACTACCATTCGCTGTACCCCCTGCCACCCAAACGCTAACAAGACACGTCAGACTTTGCATGGGGGGGCTCACCTGCAGGGAAGTGCATTCAGGGCAAATGGAACCCAAGTCAGATGCACCTGCATATCAATCAAAAAGAAATGTTAGCTGTACAGAATGCTCTGACAGCCTTCAAGGACCACATTCTTCCAGGACAATTAATGGTAAAGATGGACAACACCACTGTTATGTGGTACATAAACAAGCATGGGGGTACCCATTTATTCCCCCTCTGCATTCTAGCCCTGGCTCTGTGGAACACAGCCTTGAGCTACCAAGTGCATCCACAGGGCTCAATTCCTGCCAGGAAAACTAAATACACTGCCAGATGAACTAAGCAGAAATCTAATGGACCCACACGAGTGCAAACTGGAACCAAAGACTTCCAACATGTTGATAAACAAATGGGGGAGCCCAGATATAGACCTGTTTGCCTCCCCGCCCAGAACTACCAATTGATCAAATTCTGCACAAGGACTCCCCACAAACAAGCTTGGAAAGTGGATGCCCTGTCCTTCAGCTGGAAAAAATCTTTCAGTTTATGCCATTTTTCCTCTTCCTCTCTTCTCCGAAGTACTACTGAAGATCAAACAGGACAAACAAAGGATGATGCTGATTGCACCAGACTGGCCACGCCAACACTGGTACCCCCTCTTGCGTAGTGTGTCACTGCTGGCTCCATGGAACCTGCCTCAGACCACTACCCTGCTGTTACAGCAGGAGTGCCAGAATGTCCTTCATGGATGCATCTGCAGTCATAACAACTGGGTTGTCCTGTCATCAGGCAGCCCTTCAGTCGGCCGGATTCCAAAGTCCGGGTCCGGCTTCGGCTGATGTCGCACTTCACCCGACGTCATCTCTGTTGGTCTTCGGGTATAAAGGCATCAGCCGACGCCATTTTCCTCAGTCCTTCTTGCCGCGTGGCGCCCGAAGCAGAAGCTGTTCGCAAGTGCCGGTCGGTCGGATCCAGAGATTACTTCTACCGAATACTGCTGCGAAGACTTCTAAAGCTAAGTGCCGCGTTGGGGACTCTTTCTTGCCTCAGCCGATGTCAGAAAAAGTTAATAATTGTTTAACCTGTGGGAAACAAATACCTCATAAAGATTTCCACTCTTATTGTCTGCCTTGTTTAGGCCCAGCCCACGCCGTAGCAGCCTGTTCGGCCTGTGCTTCTTTCAACCGACGAACGCTTAGGCGTCGATCGGAGTTTGCTGAACAGTTTTTCGGTTCTGATTTTGCGTACATTATGCCGTCGGATCCTCCGACTACCCAATCTGCCAAAAAACGCAAAGATAAAGACCGACACTCGCGGTCCGCGGTTTCGGCCGAAACCATGGCTAAGCAAACCGCGAGTGTCTCGGTTTCGGCCGAAACCGAGAAAACTGATCAAAGTACAGCTGAATCTATCTCTACAACTGAGGCCCCTGCTACCACTCTTGAATCGGCCTCAGAAATTTTATCCACTACGGTGGTTGCCACTGACTTATCAGACACCATTCCCTTGGATGTCTTTACCCCAGCATGTGGTGCTGCTAGGCCTCCAGCAGCCATGTCCATTAAGGCCTTTGCCAGGGCTAAAGCAGCCAAGACTACTAAAACAGTGCCTGTTAAACCCCCTACAACCAGGCCCTCCTCTAGTTCTCAAATGCTTACTCTGGCAGAAGATTTAATTTCATTAATTAGAGGATCTCAATCTCACCCAGACAGGGCCTCTCAGCCCCCAGAGAAGAGACCTAGGGCAGAGCCCCCTGAGCCAGTGTCCTCTGATGATTCTGCCGATGAATCAGACGTAACTGACCAGCCAGAGGCTCCTTTCTCCAATTTTGAAGACTCAGATGCTGAAGAATCCATTCCAGCTGCTTCCCCACCAGAAGAATTCTCCTTTGGGAAACCTTACATGCCATGCGAGAGCAGTTCCAATGGCAGCAACAGGATTTTTCAGACTCCAGAAAAAGACTTAGGACCTTTCTGCACCTTCCACAGCACAGGCCCTTAGCTATACTTCCTGTTCTCTCTGTGGTGGATGATGCTTTCAATGATGTCTGCTCCGCACCAGATTCTTTACCTCCAGCCCCTGCCAAACCAGACAGGTTTTACAGGGTACCAGACACTCATCACCACCTTTACAAGGCCCCACTTGCAGATCCCGAAACTATATCCCAGGGTCCCAAGGCAGTAGCGACCATAGCTAAAAACCCTATTCCTTCTGAAAGGGAAGCAAGGTCATTAGACAGATGGGGCAAAAAGGTCTACACTTCAGCTACTCTCTCAGCTAGAGCTTTAAACTGTCAGTTTCACATGATACAATACCAAGAGTTTATGCTTGATCAGTTAACAAAAAAGCTAACCACTGATGAATCTCTTGATAAGAAATATGTATTAGAAATGGTAAATAACATACAACAGCTTAGTAACCATTCCTTAAAATGTGGCTATGATGCACTGGAGGCTTCATTTAGATCAGCCATGACTGGCACAGTAATAAGAAGGCATGCATGGCTAAAGGAGCAAGGTTTACCGGATCATGTTAAAGCTAAGTTACTAGATGCTCCTATGGACAAGACAAGTTTGTTTGGTACACCTGCCCAGCAGGTTATGAAGAAAATGGAAGAAAAGGCAAAATCTGTTCAAACGGTTAAATATTTCTTGCAGGTTCAACCACCAAGGTTTAGCAGGAACTGGCCTGCCAAAAATTGGTCCTTTCCTGACTCCACAAGATCCCAAAGGGGCAGGAATAGGCGTTCCAGAGGCAGAAACCAATCGAGAGGAGGTGCCTACAGAGGACGAGAGTGGCAAGGTAACAAGAGAGGCACAGACACAACCACTGCCACTACAACAACACAACCACAGTGACTTAACCTAAATCCGCCTACCAGGGAACAAATAGCAGCTCCTCTAGGCGGCAAGTTAACCTTATTTTCAAATAACTGGCAATATATAACAAAAGACAAGTGGATTTTACAAACCATAGATCAAGGTTACCGGTTTCACTTCCACACTTTACCAGTCAAAGAGGAATGCCAAATCTACCTCCAAATCAAAAACAGAGGCTCTACAACAGATAATGCAGTTAGCAAACATGAGAGCTGTGGAAAGAGTGCCAACAGCAGGGCAAGGAAAGAGGTTCTACTCCAGACTATTCCTAGTTCCAAGAAAGGAAAAAAGTTGGAGACCTATTCTCGACCTGTCCACCTTAAATACATACATCATTGTCCCAAAATTCAAAATGCTGACCCTACAGCAACTTCTTCCCATGCTGGGCAAGGTGTGTTGGCTGGTAACTCTAGATCTCAAGGAGGCATACCTGCATGTCCCCATTCGACCAATCTGCAGAAGATACCTCAGATTTCTTGCAGGATCAGAGCACTATCAATTCTCAGCATTGCCCTTTGGCTTATCTACTGCCCAGAGTATTCACAAAATGCCTGGCATCAGTAATCGCCCATTGCAGACTACAGGAATTCAAATTTACCCATACCTGGACGACTGCCTGCTACAAGGGACAACAAAAGCAAGCTGACAACAGATTTACAAAGGGTCATTTACTTGCTACAAGCACTGGGATACACAGTCAATTTACAAAAGTCAAGGCTGATACCATCCCAAACAAGGACATTCTTGGCGGAATTGGACACAGTAAAACAAATGGCATTCCTAACTACAGAAAAACAAAAAGAACTCCCTCTTTACTTCTTGGCACTAACAAACTGAACAAGTTAACAGCAAGAAAAGTACTGCAGGCCTTGGGCTTCATGGCATCATGCATAATCTTGGTCCCACTTGCCAGACTACATATGAGAAAACTACAGTGGTACCTAAAGAATTTATGGTCCCAACACAGACACAGCCTAGAAACAGAAATCCCACTAATTCCATGCTTAAAACAGGAGTTTCTATGGTGGGCTCAGGCATGCCAGTCAAACCCAGGGCTACCCTTTCGCAGATGTCAAGCAAGCCAGACCATCACAACAGACGCTTCAGACCTAGGATGGGGGGCCCACATGCTGGACAAATGCGTGCAAGGATTGTGGACACAGGATCAACTTCACCTGCACATCAACCTAAAAGAAATGCTGGCAGTAAAACTGGCAATCCAAAAGTTCAGACCATTTCTCAAAGAGGGCCAGTTGATAAGGACAGACAACACCACAGTCATGTGGTACATCAACAAACAAGGAGGAACTCATTCATACCCCCTATGCAGAATGACTTTGGAACTGTGGAACCTGGCACTCAGCTACAACATCCAGTTACAGGCAATATTTGTACCGGGAAAAGAAAATACTCTAGCAGACATATTAAGCAGAACCACATCGGATGCCCACGAATGGAAGCTGCACCCGGACATCTTCAAGACCATCTCAAAGAAATGGGGAATGCCTCAGATAGATCTATTCGCATCACCTCTCAATCACCAGCTCAAAAAATTCTGCACAAGGACATTCCACCCACTAGCATGGAAAGTGGATTCGCTCTCCTTCAGCTGGAAAGGCCTAACAGCATATGCATTCCCACCTCTTCCCTTGATACACAAGGTATTACTAAAAATCAAGGAAGAACGTCCAAGGATAATCCTGATAGCTCCAAACTGGCCAAGACAACACTGGTACCCACTGCTGAGGAGCATGTCTCAGAACAATATGTGGCCAATACCCCTGATGCCTTTGATGTTAACTCAGAACAACTACAGCATCATACATCCAAACCTAAAAACGTTGCAACTGACTGCATGGAACATCACATAGCAGCAGCTAATCCAGAACTTTCCCAAAGAGTTAAAGACATTATTCTTGAAGCACAGACCTTCAACAAGAAGGAACTATGCTGGAAAATGGAAAAGGTTTGCCATTTGGAGTACTGAAAGAGGAAAAGATGTGTCAAACATAGATATGCCTAACATTCTGGAGTATCTGGCCGAACTTCTTCATTCAGGCCTGTCCTACTCCTCCATCAAGATACATGCATCAGCTATTTCAGCAGAATACAGCTTTGATCCACCTGTTTTTTCGCACCCTTTGCTCAGGCAGTTCCTCAGAGGAATCAAGAATGTAAAACCTCCAAGGAAACCACCATTACCAGCTTGGGACTTAAACTTTGTGCTAGAAAAGTTGACACTATCACCCTTTGAACCAGCAGCAACAGCAGACCTACAACACCTGTCATGGAAAACTGCTTTCCTACTGGCAATTACTTCAGCAAGGAGGGTTTCAGAACTACAGGCCTTAATGGCAGTGCAACCCTTCTTAATCTTTCACCAAGATAGTGTCCATGAGGACTAACCCTACATTTATGCCTAAGGTAGTATCCAGAGTGTCTTTAAACCAGGCAATCCACCTACCTACCTTCTTTCCCAATCCACAAAACAGAGGGGAAAGAATACTGCAAACCTTGGATGTACATAGACAGCTACGCTACTACTTGGACAGAACAAAAAGTAGCAGAAAGACTGACCAACTTTTGGTAGCCTATGCAACAGGACGGGAAGGTAAAGCTATTTCCAAACAGACAATCTCCAAATGGATAGGAAATTGCATACGATTCTGTTACTCCTTCCATGGAAAACCAATTCCACAGAACATAAGACCTCATTCTACAAGGGCAACAGCCACTACCACAGCCTTCTTACGAGGAGTGGCAACCAAAGACATTATTGAGGCGGCTACTTGGACCTCCGTGCATACATTTGCCAAGCATTATAACTTGCCTCTATATTCCAGATCCCGAGCAGGGTTTGCCACTGCTGTACTGCAAGGGATCCTTAACACACCATAATCTAGTTTTATCCTCCTCCCCTAGTTGGCTATGGTATTCTACCCAGTTGTTATGACTGCAGATGCATCCATGAAGGACATAGTACAGTTTTGTACCTACCATAAATGTAGATGTCCGAACTGGATAGCATCTGCAGTCAGCATTACTCTCTCTCCTTCCACACTGCGGTACACCTAGGGTGTTTACCCTCCTAATAGCTAGCAGGTGGGGAGTCTTTTATGGTGTATTTGTTTGTATATATGTACATACATGCTTATTTTTGTGTTTACCTCTGTCTTTTTGGAAACATTGGCATCTATCCAAATTTTAGCCTTCAAGAGGGCTACTGGCATCTGGGGCAAGAAACACTGAGGAAAATGGCGTCGGCTGATGCCTTTATACCTGAAGACCAACAGAGATGACGTCGGGTGAAGTGCGACATCAGCCGAAGCCGGACCCGGACTTTGGAATCCGGCCGACTGAAGGGCTGCCTGACGACAGGACAACCCAGTTGTTATGACTGCAGATGCTATCCAGTTCGGACATCTACATTTATGGTAGGTACAAAACTGTACTTTCTGCATCTTCAGCTTCAAACCCTGAACCTGGCAGTCTGGCTAATTACCTAATCTCTCTGTTACCATCCCTCAGTAAACAAGTGTTGGATGTCATTTTGGAGACAAGGAGGCTTAGTACTAGAAAATCTTATGCTGAAAATGGAAAAGATTCGGTTCCTGGAACCAAACTCAAGGGATTGGCACAAAACCTCAGATTCTTCAGTACTTAATGGAGATGTTTCGCAAGGGCCTTTCTTTTTCCTCCATCAAAATTCATGCCTTGGCCATTTCAGCTCATTATAGCACAGAACCACCCCTCTTCTCTCATCCACTGCTCAAGCAGTTCCTCAGAGGGGCCAAAACTTAAGGCTACCCAGGATAGCCCCAACTCCAGCCTGGGACCTTAACTTTGTATTGGAAAAACTCTCTCTTCCTCCTTTTGAGCCAGTTGCAAGTGCAGAGTTAAAAAATCCTTTCTTGGAAAACAGCCTTCCTTGTAGCAATCACTTCAGCAAGAAGAGTATCTGAATTACAGGCCCTTATGGCAGTGAAGCCTTTCGTCATCTTTCATGCGGACAGGGTGTTCCTCAGGACCAATCCCTCCTTCATGCCCAAGGTAGTATCCAGTGTGGCTCTTAATCAGTCCATTCATTTGCCAACTTTCTTTTCTAATCCACAGAACAAAGGGGAATGGATACTTTATTCCTTAGATGTGCACAGACAACTTAGATTTTACTTGGACAGAACTAAACCTCAAAGGAAATCTGAACAACTGCTGCTGGCATTTGCTGCAGTGGCAGAGGGGAAGGCCATTTCAAAGCAAACCATGCCTAAATGGATAGGCCATTGCATTCATGTCTGCTATAAGCACCATAAAAAACTTATCCCACGGGATAAGACCACACTCAACCAGGGCTGTATCTTCCTCTACAGCCTTTCCCAGAGGTGTCCTTACCAGTGACATCCTAGAAGCTGCTTCCTGGAGTTATGTACATACTTTAATCAAGGATTACCATTTGCCAATTTTCTCTGAATCTGGAGCTGGCTTTGCCACTGCAGTCTTGCAGGGCCTTACTTTCATCAAGGATTACCATTTGCCAATTTTCTCTAAATCTGGAGCTGGCTTTGCCACTGCAGTCTTGCAGGGCCTTATAGCTGGTCCTAATGGTATCTAAATTCCTCTTCCCATCTGTAGCTTTGGGAATCTATCCAAATGTGATGACTGCAACAGTGAAACACGAAGAACATAGTACAGTTGTGTACACTTACCATAAATGTAGATGTTCGAATGTATTCACTGTTGCAGTCCTGTTTTCCCTCCCTCCAGCCCCCTGACTTCTTTTGGCTGTACCTCTGTTCTCCTTTACTATCCTTAAAAGCTTTTTGGTGTGTTTGCTTTTTTGTTGGAACTATAACCTTGCATATATATATATATCTATATCTATATCTATATTTTTTAATTGCTTCCCATTAGGGGGGCAGGTGACATCTGGGGCAAGAAAAACTGATGTAATGGCGTCTGCTGCATGCTTTATACCCCTGACTACTTGCCGTCATGGAAGATGAGACCGCAGCCGGCGCAAGACCCAAGACTTTGATAATCAGGCTGACTGAATAGCCCTTATGCTTGAGAGAGAGTACTTGCTTTTGAGCCTCTGTCCACTGATTTGTGGGTGGATCTGGCCAACCGTTTGGGGTTGGTAACGTGTGGAAATGAAGTCTATTTCCTTGGGGAAACTATATTTAACACCCATTTGTCCTAGGTAATAAGTTCCCAGTTTTTTGTCTGCAGAACAATCTTTCCCCCTAAAGGAGCAGTCAGTTGGGAAGTTCTTGGATGTTTTAAAGTTGTCATTGAGACAACTTACCATAGGGGGGAGTCTTACTACTCCCGGATTTGAAAGTGGGAGCCCCCCTCTGCTTAGTCCTGTGCGTACCCTGCCAATGAAGCCTGGGTGTTCTGCTGGTTCTGGGTTTGGACTGAGAAGGCCTGGAAAAGAGGCAGGAAAGGGCCAATGCCTACTAAATCTTGGAGGCTGTACCTGTAGGAAATCTTTAACAGTTTGCATAGATTTAGCTTTTTCCTCCATCTTTTTAAGTACTTCTGCTTTGTTGCCAAACAGGCAGTCCTGATTTAAGGGAGCATCCAGCAATTTAGCTTCAACATGTTCTGGCAAGAATTGCTCCTTATGCCAAGCATGCCTTCTAAGTACAGACCCAGTGGCAGCAGCCCTGCAAGATGCCTCTAGTGAATCAAAACCACATTGCAAAGTATGTTTTCCAACTTATTCAGCCAAATGCATTAAATCCTGTAAATCCTTATTTTCAGCACAGTCAGGAATCAACATAATTTTCTGTTGAAAATGTCCGTTACAGACAATTATGTCAACTGTGTTTATTGTCTAGGGGCTTTGCATTTGCAAGACAATTGTGCCATTTGTAATTCCTTCTCCTCTATGGTCCTGCAGGAAAGGATGAGGAAACTAATCGATAAAGGCTTGTTGAAGCCTTCCTTTCAGGAAGCTTTGAAGACTGACTGGAACCATCCTGGTCACTCAGTCTTCCAAGACTTTGGACTCAAAAAAAAATCGAAGTAATCGACTTTGGCACCACTGCCTTCGGAGCCAGTCCCCGAAGCTCCTAAGAGTCCTATTCTCCAGTCTGCACCTCCTTCGGTAAGATCGTCTCGATCATCTGTCAGCCTGTCGCATGAGGACTTGGATCGTGTGGTACAGAAGCTGTTGTCTGCACCAGCATTAGCCAAAATGTTATCGGCTTCGACCCAAATGGCTTCGGAGCCGTAGACCATTGCACCGACTATTGCTCCTCCTTGCCATGCTGGTCCTTCGGAGCCAGAGGAGGCAGACCTGATGTTAGTGGAACCCTTCGAGCCGACGCCTGCTCCATTGTCTTCGGCTCCATGTACTCTGACGTCCTCTGTGCCAGTCGAGGACTCTAGGAGCTGACACTATCTGGTCAGGTTCGGGGAGGACAGTTGAACTGACTTGTCGCTTCCGACTTTTCCTCTCGGGGCCTCAGCTCTGAAGAGCTTGGCTCCTATCTCTGGCTCTGAGCCCACTGTCCCAGTGCCGGGGGTGTTTACGTGTTTCCTCGGATCTGTCGGTTCCCTCACATTGGCGTAGAGGTCCTTTCGATGCCATGAGGAGAGTCATGTCTCCCAGGATATCTTCGACCTCTGGTCTGCCCTCCTCCTCCCCTAAAGTGCCTGTGTCTGCTTCTGCATTACACGTCCTGACCAAGCGTAGCGACCCAGAGCCTCAGAAAGCCTCAGTGTGTGGCCCTTACTCTACCGAGACCTCACCAGAGGCCCCCACTGATGAGGTTTCCAGGAAGAGATTGTGCAAGAGGAAACACCTAGACTCCCCACAGGAGTCTCTTGCATTGGATACTGACTTGATGAGTCAGAAGGGTCCCCACGGTCCCCCTCTGAGGATATCTTATTCGCTGAGATACTTGAGATCCGTAGGCAGAGGGCTGACTGGTAGTCCAAAAGCCCTACTGAGGATGAGTCTGTTCTCTTGACTGCTTTCGGGTCTTAGCCCTCCACCTCTTGGGTGACTCTGCTCTTCGATGAGCTGATGCAGCTGGTCTCATGAAGGGCATTGGAGTCTCAGGATTCTATGGAGCCTGTATCCAGGGGGCCTAATAAATTTTATCTCAGCCCCAGTTGACTAAAGGAAATGTCTTGAGACTTCCTCATCTATCCATCCTAACAGAGACTCCAGGATTATGGATAGATATGGGAAGCGCATGTTCAGTTCAGCAACCTTTGCATTCCGTTCACTGAACTACTTAACCCATTTTACTAGGTTGCAAAGAGATCTCCTTAAGGAGTTGAGAGATGTTCTTCAGGGTACAGTAGCTGCAGCAGCTTCCGACAAAGTTACTGCCCGGGTTTTTACCCTAAATTCTATCGTTAACTCATCCACGTGCCTCATATCTTATGCAGCTGATCGAACGAGTAGGGCAGTGGGTACAGGAATTGCTCTTAGGAGATATTCCTGGATGCGCTTGTGTTCATTCGCGGAACCTTTCAAGTCTTTCTTCAACATTCCCTTTGATGGCTCATCCCTTTTCGGGCCTAAAGTGAAAAACCTTAACCAGGTGTGAACAGGATGGAAAGACTCCGTCTGCCGTCGGGGTCTGTTTTTCCACCCTACTTGACCATACCGTAAAGGTCAAAGGGGAGGAAAAATGTGGTTCCGAAAAGCCCGAGGAGCCTTTCAGGACACACGTGGTGAACCCCCCTCCAGGGGCAGAGGATGGGGTAATAATGGAAGACGCTGTCCTCGCGGTAGATGAGGTCGTCAACACCAGGGTGACAGACATCACTTTTCTGGGACACGCTACCAGCGATCCTGAGAGGAGGCCCGACTGTTTTGCTCTGGAGTCAGTCGGGGGTCGCTTATCTTTGTACCCAGACGCCTGGCTCAATATAACAAAAGACAGCTGGGTACAGAGTTTTTCCAGAGTATACTTCATACCATTTACCACACCCCCTCCAATCATAAAGCGAATCCCGGATCTTCCAGCCGGTTGCAGGGATCAAGCAACAGTAGAGGTCCAAACGTTGCTAAGAAAGAGTCATCCAACCAGTCTCTGCAGACCAGACAGGATCCAGAACTTACTCAAGATTCTTTTTGGTTCCAAAGAAGACTGGGAATGGAGACCCATATTGGACCTCAGCAGACTGAACGAGTACGTAAAGAAAAGTTTTGGATGGTCACGCGTCAGTCTGTACTTCACTTCTTAGAGAAAGACAATTGGATGTGCTCAATAGATCTCAAGGATGCGTACTACCACATAAAAATGGCCAGACCATCCAGAGATCACTCACCTGCGCTTCCGGCTGGGAGCCAGTCACTATCCATTTCGAGCCCTACCCTTTAGTCTCACTACAGCCCCAGAGTGTTCACCAAATGCATGGCAGTGGTCACGGCTCACCTGAGGCATCTAGGATTCCAGGTGTTTGCGTACCTAGATGATTAGCTCCTTACAGCTACCACCAGGCATCAACTCATTCAGGCCAGGGAGTCCACTCTGTCACTCTGCAATCATCTGGGTATTACAAATTACAATAATCTCAGTAAAATCTGCATTGTCACCATCGTAGCATATCGTTTTTTTTTTAGGGGCAGAATTGGACACCATTACCACCACTCTAAGAATTTCAGTAGAAAGAGTCAGTCTTCTTTCTCAACATGTCAGCATCCTGATGTCAAAGGACAAAGCACCAGCATCGGAAGATCTGAAAGTATTAGGCATGATGACAGCAGCAATTCTAGCCATACCACTTGCTCGTATACACATGAGAATACTTCAATGGCTATTCACTCAGTGGTCTTACTAAGAGCTCCCCATGAATCACACCATAGTGATCACAAATTCTTGCAAGAAGGACCTTCAGTGGTGGTTGACTTCACTTCATGTCACGATAGGACTCCCATTTGCACTACCCCCTCCATCAGCCATAGTGACCACAGACACTTCCCTGATAGGGTGGGGGGGGTATTTTCAGGGAAAGACTGCCCAAGGCACATGGACCGATCAAGAGACACATCTGCATATCAATGTCTTGAAGATGAGAGCAGTACTTTTTGGCATTGCAGTACTTTCAGGACTCTTTCTCTCTGGGTATGTTTGCAATTCAGATAGACATGTCGGTGGTCTGGTACTTGAACAAACAAGGAGGAACCAGGTCTTACCCCCTTTGTCGAGAGGCTCTCAGAGTTTGGCAGTGGGCTTTTTCCACCTAGCACTTCCTGTTGGCAATGCACATCCTGAGGAGATCCAGCGTGAGAGTAGACAAATTGAGCAAGGGCAATCTTGTTGCCCCATGAGTGGTCCCACAAGAAATAAATTGTGGACAGGATTTTCTGCAGGTGGGGCCAGCCTTGCTGCGACCTTTTTGCCAGTCACATGAGCATGAAATGCAGAAGCTACTTTGCCCTTATTCCCCCTCCGGGAGAAGCCCCAAGTGATGCACTCAAGCATGATTGACCTCCGGGTCTCCTCTGTGCATTTCCACCAATCCCGTTGCTACCCAAGGTTCTACAGAAAGCAAAATCCCTGGGAAGGACGATCGTTCTTATAGCCCCTCATTGGCCTCATCAGATTTATTTCCCCTTCCTTTGACCTCATCTTTTGGAAGATTCTTGGATCCTGGACCCAGTTCCAGACCTTCTGACCCACCCGTTGGGGGACCTTCATCCTTCTCTGCAGTCCCTGAAGCTGACAGCATGGCTACTCCAGTTCCCATCATAGCCAGGTTTCGTAACCTTTCCAATGAGACAAAGCGGATCCTTTTGTCCTCTCACAAATCTTCTACCAGAAAGCTATATCTTGGCAAATGAAATAAATTTTCTGTATGGGCCCCAAAAAATAATAATGATCCTTACCAAGCCCCTATGGCTTCCAGTTTAGAATTCTTGACCTAAGATTTTAAATGAAGGAGCTGCAGCAGCAACAGTTTGGGCACAGTTGGCTGCTATTTCTAATTTTCATCTTGGTTTTGATGGTTTGAATGTCATGTCTTACAAGTTATCCAAAGTATTTCTCAAAGGGACTTTTCATATGAGACCTCCTGTGAAGTCTCCCTATTCTCCATGGAATCTAAATTTTATGCTTTCACGTATAATTCTCCCGCCATTTGAGCCAGCTTCTTCTTGTCATCTCAGATTTTTGTCTTAGAAGACCATCTTTCTGGTAACTATTATTTCTGCCCGCAGAGTCAGAGCTTCAGGCTTTATCCATCAAGCCTCCCTATTTGATATTTCACCCTCCCAGAGTAGCCACACTGCGGTGGTGGTGCTGCCGTAGCGTTGTCGCCTCACAGTAAGACCTTGTCCTGTTCGATCACGAATAAAGCGTCTTCTGTATGGAGACATGCGTGAATGGGCGTACCTTCGTTGAAGGTTGTGTCAGAGCTGGCAACTCGGCACCTAAAAATCTACTGTCAATCCTTAGTGGACCGGAGTTCCGCTGTGGCGACCCCTAACTGGGAAAAGCCGAAAGACACAACAACCCTCCCAGAGTATCACTTAGAACAAATCCCTCATTCTTGCCCAAAGTTTGCACTGAAACCAGTCTCAACCAAGTTATTGGATTTGCCAGTTTTCTTCCCCAATCATTTTAACAATTTAGAGTATATGCTGCACTGGTGGTGCTACAGTAGCGTTGCCGCCTCACAGTAAGACGTTGTCCTGTTCGATTCTCAGCTAGAGTGTCTTTTGTGTGGAGACATGCGTGAATGGGCGTACCTTCGTTGAAGGTTGTGTGTCAGGGCTGGCAACTCGGCACGTAAAAATCTACTGCCAATCATTAGCGGACAGGAGTTCCGCTCTGGCGACCCCTAACCGATAAAAGCCGAAAGACACAAGAGTATGTGCTGCACAAACTAGATGTTAGCAGACAGCTCAGATTCTATTTGGATAGAACAAAAGATTTTAGGAAATCAGGCCAGCTTTTTGTTTCATTTTCAGATCCCAGGAAAGGAGACCAGAAGCTAAAACTACTCTAAATGGTTATCTGATTGTATCACCTTTGCCTATTCAGCTGCCAATATACCTTTTCAACGCAAGATTAAAGCTCACTCAACCAGAGCAGTTTCTACATAATCTACCTTTACTGCCAAACTTCCTATTGATAATATTTGTGCAGCAGCCACTTGGTCAAAACCTCATACTTTTACCACTCATTTCAAAGTTGACAGGTCCTCCTTTGGATCCACAGTCCTGAGAAATATACTCCCATGAGCCACCCTAGATTGATGGTGCTTGGGACACTACCAATCAGTAAAGAATGAACAGTGAGATTGAACTTCACATAAAGAAGTTATATACTTACCATAACATTCCTTGTGAGTTGTTCATCTCGCCTTCATTCTTGCTTCCCTCCCTCCTACCCCCTCCTGGGCTGATAGATGACCGCGATGCTGGTTCCATCCTGGCTGCTCAAATCTTCTTTTCCTTTTCTTCAGGAATGTAGAATGACATGTGGTATTAGTATACACAGGAAACAAGATTGAGGTAATTCACAAGTGCATCATGGGGTAGGGACTTGGCCTCGAGCTATTTGAAGACCTCAAGATTTGCAATTGGCCGTATCGGAGCCGAGGGATCGGCTCCGAACCCATCAGTAAAGAATGAAGGCGAGATGAACAACTCACATGGAACGTTAT
The DNA here is from genome assembly GCF_019279795.1 of Protopterus annectens. Classification (NCBI taxonomy): domain Eukaryota; kingdom Metazoa; phylum Chordata; order Ceratodontiformes; family Protopteridae; genus Protopterus; species Protopterus annectens. The sequence goes on from NC_056732.1 coordinate 148,246,772, forward strand.
GGTAAGTACATAACTTTTTTTTTTTTTCGAGTTTCAAACTTTGTCTTCGAAAGCCAAGTACCCCGTTGGGGATCCTTTTTCCTTGCTCTAACCGATGTCAGAAAAAGTTAACAATTGTTTTGCCTGTGGAAATGAAAATACCTCAGAGATTTTCATTTTTACTGCATCACCTGTTTAGGCCCAGACCACGACGTCCCTCACGGTCAGTTTTGTGCCTTGTTTAACACCCGAACCGTTCATCGTCGGGCTATCTTTGTCACTAAATTCTTTCGCTGTCATTCTCCATCTGACTACCGATCTGAAAAAACGCAAGGATAAAGACAGAGAGAGACTGCATAGGTCTAAAACTACCGACGAAGCTTCCGTTAAGCTAGTCGCCGGTACTCAGTGAGGTGCCTTCGCAGCCCATGATACCCGCTTCTGCAGATTCGCAGCCCTCTACTGAGACCCATTCGGGAGTCCGGTATGCCGCGAGATGCTTCTTTGACTAGGGAACCTGCAGATGTCTCTACCTTGGATGGGTCCGGCGCCGCTGTGCAATCAACGGCTTCTGAGGGTGTATTCCGACCTACCGATATTCGTATTAAACAGACAACTTCATTTGTAACTAAAACTACCGAGTTTCTCAGGCCCAGAGTTTGAACTACGCCTAGAAAACCGACGTCCAAAGCGCATGCTCAAGCTCCCATGCCATAAAAACAAATGCTTAGAATGGCTGAAGACCTTATTACAGGAAGCTAGCCTTCCCCTGCTAAAAGACAGTTGAATTTCTTCCTGATTCTACAGACCCAGGAGTCCAATAACTCTGATCCCTCTGATTACCAAGACATACCCTTATCTACCTATGAGGATTCAGATGCAGAGGAATCCATTCCCTCTGCCTCCCCTCCAAAGGATTTTCCTTTTGGTGAAACCTTGCATACCTTAAGAGAGCATTTCTGCTGGGAATGCCAAGACTCCAAAAAGAGATTCGGGGAATTTTTAGATTTGCCTCAGCACAGGCCTCTAGCTATACCTCTTGTCCTGGATATTGTAGATGATGTCTTCATGGAATCCGGTCTTACTCCTGACACTTTACCACCAGCTCCTAGAAAACCTGACAGGTACTACAGAGTACCTGATTCTCGCAAATTTCTCTCTAAGAATCCGGCTGCGGATCCAGAGACCATTTCCCAGGGACCTAAAGGCATTAAGGCTACTATAGCCAAAAACCCTACCCCTTCAGACAGTGATTCTAGAGCTTTAGACAGATGGGGTAAGAAGGTATATACCTCTACAACTCTTGCCATCAGGGCTTTGAATTGACAGTTTCACATGTTGAAGTACCAACAACATATTATGGAACTAATTAAACAAAAAGTGGTGTTACTTCCAGATTGTGCTGAAAATAAAGATTTACAAGAGTTGATGCATTCTGCAAACCAAGTTAGCAAACGTACTTTGCAGTGTGGGTTTGGCTTAGAAGCATCTTGCAGGGCTGCTGTCACTGGGTCTGTATTGAGAAGGCATGCTTGGTTGAAGGAACAAGTCTTGCCAGGCCATGTCAAAGCAAAATTACTAGATGCTCCATTAAATCAGGATAGTTTGTTTGGCACAAAAGCAGAAGTTGTTCTTAAAAAGATGGAAGAAAAAGCTAAATCTATGCAAACTGTCAAAGATTTCTTACAGGTGCAACCACCTAGATTCAGTAAGCATTGGCCTTCAAAAAAACTGGTCCTTTCCAGTCCCTCCCAGTCCTCCTCAGCCCAAACCCAGGGGAAACAGACCATCAAGACTAGTCTCAGGGTATGTAGAGATCTAAACATGGAGTGTTTCCACCTCAAAAACAGGGAGTATTAAGCCACACCCTTATGGAAGAAGTTTACAATGACTTTCCAATTATTCTTTCCAGCCATACCCAAGTACTTGTACCAATAGGAGGAAAACTCGCCCTTCTTGCAAAAAATTGGATGTCCATAACTCTAGACCCGATGGGTTCTAAACATTGTATCCCAGGGATACAGATTCTACTTCCACTCACTGCCAACCCCAAGCTGGTTGCCAGACCTTTCTTCAAACCAGTGGGCAGAGGCTCAAAACCAAGTACTTTCCCTTCTGCATATCGGAGATATTCAACCTTTTCCAGTAGAACAAATGGGGCAGAGTTTCTACTCTAGACTGTTCCAGGTGCCCAGAAAAGAGAGCTCTTGGTGCCCTATCCTCGATCTATCTATTCTCAACACCTTTCTGTTGGTCCCAAAATTCAAAATGCTTACACCGCAACAGGTCCTTCCTATGCTAGCCACGGATACCTGGTTAGTCATCCTAGACTTAAAAGAAGCTTATCTGCCCATCACGATAAGGGAGTTTTGCAGGAAATATCTACGTTTCAGGGCAGGCTCTATGCACCATCAGATGTTCTTCGTGTTTCACTGTTGCAGTCATCACATTTGGGTTATCTGCTTGCAGTAGCCCTCATTCGACCCGATTATCAAAGTTTTGGGTCCTGCATCGGTTGCTGTCACTTCTTCTGTTAAGTCAGGTCGTCAAGGGTATAAAACATGCAGCCGACGCCATTACATTGGTCTTTCTTGCTGTGCGGTGCCCGAAGCTGAAGCAGTTCGCAAGTGCCGGTCGGCCGACTCCTGAAATTTTCGTTTTCGAGTTTCAGAACTGAAGTCTTCAACTAAAAGCTAAGTACCCCGTTGGGGAAACTTTTTCTTGCTCTAAACCGATGTCAGTAAAAGTAAATAATTGCATTACTTGTGGAAAGCAAATACCTCAAAGATTTTCATTCGTATTGTATTCCTTGCCTAGGCCCTGACCACGACGTACCTCGCTGTTGGTTTTTTGCCTTATTTAAACCACGAACTATCAGTCGTCTGTATATTTACGCTTCTAAATATTTTGGTGCTCGGTTCAATTATCCCGATATGTCTTTGGTAAGCCGTCCGACTACTGATATTCCGAAAAAACGCAAAGATAGAGACAGACAGGCCGCTGTGGTCCAAAGCTGCCGACGAAGCTTCTCCTAAGCCAGTTCGCCGGTACTCAGTGAGGCCCTTTTGCAGCCCCTGATATCCGCTACTTCAGATTCGCCGGCCTCTACTGAGACCCATTTGGAGTCCGGTATGCTGCGAGATGCTTCAACTGTGGAACCTGTGGATGTCTCTACCTTGGATGGGTCTGGAGCCGCTGTGCAGGCACCGGCTTCTGAGGGTGTATTCAGGCCTACTGACTTGCATATTAAACAGACGCCATCTTCTTTTTCAAGGCCTAAAACTCAAACCATGCCTAGAAAGCTGACGCCCAGACCGCATAGCCAGGCCTCCTATACCTAAAAAAACAAATAATAAGAATGGCAGAAGACCTTATTACTTTAATCAGGGGAAGCCAACACTTCAAGCCCTTTAAGAGACCTAGGACTGAGTTTGCTTATGATATTTCTAACCAGGATTCTGAATTTTCTGTTTCCTCTGATGACCAGGATTTACCCTTATCTGCCTATGAGGATTCTTATGCTGATGACTCTATTCCCTCTGCATCCCCCCCAGAAGATTTTTCTTTTGTTGAAAAAATTGCATTCCCTCAGGTAGTATTTTTGTTGGAAGAGTCAGGGTTTTTCTGATTCTAAAAAGAGGCTTAGGGATTTCTTACTCCTGTCTCAGCACAGGCCTTTTGCCATACCTCCTGTACTAGACAATGTTGATGATGCCTTTTCAGAATCTAGCTTGACCCCTGACTCTTTACCTCCTGCTCCCAGAAAACCTGATCGATGTTACCGGATCCCTGACTCTCATAAGTTCATTTTTAAAAATCCTACTGCGGATCCTGAGGTAAATTCACAGGGACCCAGAGGCATTAAAGCTACTACTGCCAAAAATCCTACCCTCTCTGATAGAGACTCCAGGGTGCTGGATAGATTGGGTAAGAAGGTATACACTTCTGCAACTTTGGCCATTAGGGCCATAAACTGCCAGTTTCATATGTTAAAGTGTCAGCAGCATATTATTGGATTGCTTAAACAGAAAATGATGTTGATTCCTGATTGTGCTGAAAATAAGGATTTACTGAATTCAGCTGAACAAGTTGGAAAACATAGTTTGCAGTGTGGTTTTGATTCACTTGAAACATCTTGCAGGGCTGCTGTAACTGGGTCTGTACTTAAAAGGCATCCTTGGCTTAAGGAGCAATCTTTGCCAGATCATGTTAAAGCAAAATTATTGGATGCTCCCTTAAACCAGGACCGCCTGTTTGACAAAAAGGCCGAAGAAGTTCTTAAAAAGATGGAGGAAAAAGCTAAATCGATGCAAACTGTTAGATTTTTTACAAGTACAATCTCCAAGGTTTAGTAGGCATTGGCCTTCAAGAAGTGGTTCTTTCCTGCCTCTTCCAGACCTTCAGTCCAAACCCAGATCCAGCAGAGCTCCCAGGATTCAGTCCCAGGGTACGCACAGGACTAAGGAGTGGGGGGGCCTCCACTTCCAAATCTGGGGGTAGTAAAACTCCTCCTTATGGTAAACTGTCTCAATGCCTTTTTTTAAAACTGCCAAGCACTTCTCAACTGACTGCCCCTTTGGTGGGGGTTGTTCTTCATGTAAAGAACTGGGAATTCATTATCCAGGACATATGGGTTTTATGTGTAGTGTCCCAGGGATACAGATTTCACTTCCACACATTACCAACACCAAGGAGGTGGCCAGATCTACCCGCAAATCAGTGGGCAGAGACCCAAAAGCAAGTACTTTCTCTCTTAAGCATGGGGGCTATTCACTTGGTACCAGAAGAGGAAAAGGGATAAGGTTTCTACTAGAGACTTTTCCTGGTACTCAGAAAAGACAATTTATGGCATCCTAACCTGGATCTGTCTACTCTAAACACCTTTTTGGTGATTCCAAAATTCAAGATGCTGACTCTTCACCAGTTACTCCGTATGCTAGGCAAAGACACCTGGTTGGCAAAACTAGATCTAAAGGAAGCATACCTGCACATCCCAATCAGGGAATCTTGCAGAAGATACCTACGCTTCAAAGCAGGCTATACACACTATCTGTTCTCTGCACTGCCCTTTGGCTTATCTAATGCGCCCAGGGTATTCACAAAGTGCCTAGCTCCAGTCATTGCATTTTGCAGGCAAAGAAATATTCAAATATACCCATACCTGGATGATTGTCTAATTCAGGCAGAAAGCCAGGACATGCTTTTGAATCATCTGACCTTTGTACAAAGGGTGCTAACTTGTCTGGGGTACACCATAAACAAAAAGAAATCACACCTGGTACCCTGTCAACAAATTATATTCCTGGGAGCAAGCTTGAGTACAATTTCCCAGATGGCTTTCCTTATGCCAGAGAAACAAATTCATTTGACAACCTACTTCAAACAAGTGGCCACAAAAACCCTGCTGTCTGCAAGGCAATATACTACAAGCCTTTGGGGTTCATGGCCTCCTGCATTCTTCTAATTCCATATGCATGACAGCATATGAGGAAACTATAATGGTATCTAAAAAGTGTGTGGTGTCAACATTCTCAGGATCTAGAAACAATGAATGTTAAGTTGTCTATCTCGCCTTCATTCTTGCTGGTTGGGTTCGGAGCCGATCCTCGGCTCCGACTCGGCCATCTTAAAAAGCTTGAGAGCTGCATACTGGCTCGAGGCCACCCCATATCCCATGATGCCTGCCGCTAGATACCCAGATCTCGTTTGCTGCTTCTGCTGGGAGGTTGTCTTACTGGCTCAGGTCGTATATTTTCATTATTTTATCCGTTTTTTGATGAAAATTATTAGGCTTGTTCGTGTAGATTGTTTATAGTAGTTAACCTTTCTCTATAGATATACTTGTATCTATAATTCTTTCTTGAACCTTCCCCTATCCCTTCAGAAAACTCGTTTTAGTTGGTGAGTTTCCCCCTCCCCCTTCACCTTACGTAGCCATGTAAGTTAGAGGCTAGCCCTTTTCCTTTTCTCTATTAAAAAAAAAAAAAAAAAACTTTTTACTTAGTTAGTTTTATTTAGCTTGTAAATAGAATATTGTCAGCATTCTTGGCTGTGTTTTGGGTGTCTTAACTTAGTGTGTGTGGTAGTAGTTATTTCCTATTTTTTTGTGTACTGTCCTTGGTATTCTAAATTTTTTTTCAGGGATGTCTAAGTATACCAAGGTGTCGGGATTCAAGAAGTGTGACTCATGCTGTCAGAAGATGTCTCTGACAGATGGTCACACTTCTTGTGTCTACTGTCTGGGCGCCGTGCACCTGCAGGACTCTTGTTCGGTTTGCCATGCCTTCAGCCCAAGAGTCCTGCAGGAGCGTAAAAATAAGTTAATCCTACGGGGTTTACTTAAGCAGGATTCACCGGCTAAGGCTCAGCCCGTGAAGGCCTCTAAGCCACCTAAATCTTCGGCTCCCAGTTCGGAGCCGTCGATGGGTGAAGCTGTTCCTTCAGCCTCGGTTCCGGCCGGAACCGATTTACCGGTCTCCCAGTCTGTTCCGATTCTCCCTTCGGTGCCATCGGGGAGTCGAAAGAGATCTAGGTCTCCCTCCCTGGAGTCGATACGCTCTGCTCCGAGGTCTCCTCTGCTCCAATCGGAGCACAGTCATCGGCCCCACTCTTCTCGGTCCTCAAGACTATCAGATCATGACGTGGAGAGTGGTCAGTAGGCTGTTAAAATCGCAGGCCCTAGCAAAAATGTTGTCCAGCCCCCCTCATCAGGTTTTGGCTCCGTCCATGTCTGCAGTTATTCCTCCTCAGACTCCTCCCTTGAGCTTGGTGCCGGAGTTCGTTGGGGTTCGAGTCGTGGAACCGTCGGCACCTATACCTTCTCCTTTGGTTCTGTCATCTGCTCTGATCACTTCCTTGGTACGGTCCTTGGAAGGTTCTGGGCGCAGAGACTCCCTAGTCGGCTCCGAGGGGGCGAGTGGCATGGGACCCTTGTCTGACCCCGTTCTCCCCCTCGGAGCTTCGGCGCAGGTGAGCTCTGCTCCGACATCGGCTTCGGAGCCATCCCCCTCGGTGCGGAGAGGGATTCTGGTCTCGTCGGAACCGGAGCCTTCTCTGCGTCCTAGCAGGGACGCCTTCGATGTCATAAGGAGTGTGCTGGCCCCTGAGTCAGCCCCACGATCATCCCCATCGGCTCCTCCCACTATGGTGCCTGCGTCTGCCTCTGCTCCTCCTCCAGACCCCAAGCGTGGGGAACCAATACTCCAGGGCACCCCCTTGGGTGTATCTTCTTCCGAGGGCCTCCCCTGACCATTCAGAGGAGCCACCTCATAAGAGGAAATGCAAGAGGAAGCATGTTGACTCCCCTGAGTCTGTCGCATCAGATACCGACTTCGAGGATTCGGAAGGGTCCAAGAGATCCCCCTTTGAAGATGTCTCCTTCTCAGACATCCTTGAGATGCTTAGGCAGAGGGGGAACTGGACTACCCTAAGCCCCTTCGAGAATGTCAGTATTCCTGGATGCGTTTAGATCCCGACCTTCCACCTCCTGGGTGTCTCTGCCTGTCGATCCACTGATGTCTGTGGTGGCTCGGAAGGCGTGGTCAGCTCCAGACACAGTGGAACCGACCCCCAGAAGACCCGCTAAATTCATAACTGCACCACAGGATAAACAGTTTTTGACCAAAGGTGTCCCTGTTGATGCCATGGTGGTAGCGGCGGCCCCAAAGGAGGAGTTGGCTGAAACTTCTTCATCTGTCCATCTCCCTAACAAGGAGTCCAGGATGATGGACAAATATGGGAAGTGGATGTTCTCTTCAGCGACCTTTTCTATGAGGTCTCTGAATTATTTGTGCCACTTTACCCGCCTTCAGAGGGATCTCCTTAAAGAGCTTGGAGATACCCTCCAAGATCCATCAGCTGAGGGGGCCCGGGCTAAGGCAGTCTCCCAGCTGGCAACTCTTAATTCAGTGGTGAACTCCTCCATGAGGCTCTTTTTTTATGCAGCCGATGGTGCGAGTAGAGCCGCGGACACAGGTGTTGCTCTAAGGAGACACACTTGAATGCGGCTATGTAACTTTGCGGAACCTTTCAGAGCGTCTTTCACCAACACCCCTTTTGATGGTTCCTCTCTTTTTGGATCACAGGTGAAGAACACCCTTACCAGGTGTAGCAGGAAGGCAAGACTCTCTCTGCCATGGGAGTCCGTTTTTCCACTCCTTCCAGACCATATCCTAAGGATCAGAGGAGTGGAAAGATGTGGTTCCGGAAATCCCAGGGAGCCTTGCCGGACACATGTGGTGAGTTCCCATCCAGGGGCAGAGGAGGGAACAATAATAGACGCCGCCCTCGTGGCAGAGGGGGTCTGCAAAACCAGGACAGCAGAGAATCAGTCTCTGAGAAGCCCTTATAGCATCCCTGAAGGGTTGCCCGACTGCCCACCTCTGGAGGCAGTCGGGGGAAGATTATTGCTGTACCCAAGAGCCTGGCAAGACATAACGCAAGACAAATGGGTACAGTCGGTTGTATCCGGAGGCTACAGAATACCCTTTGTTCGCATTCCCATAGTGTTAAACAGGTCCCTTCCAGATGTTCCACCCAATCTAAGGGATCAAGCAGTACAAGAAATTTCAGAACTGCTAAGAAAAAGGGCCATCCAGCAATTCCCAGCAGACCAGCAAGGAATCCGGAATTTACTCAAGGTTCTTTTTGGTACCAAAAAAGACAGGGGACTGGAGACCCATTCTGGATCTCAGCAGACTGAACAGGTCTGTACAAAGAACGGTTTCGATGGTCACGCTACAGTCCATTATGCCCTTTCTGGGTCAGGACAATTGGATGTGCTCTATAGATCTTCAGGATGCGTACTACCATGTCAAAATGGACAGACGCTCAGGAAGATTCCTTCGCTTCCGGCTGGGAGCCAGCCATTATTTCAGAGCTCTGCCCTTTGGTCTTACCACAGCCCCCTGGTGTTCACCAAATTTATGGCAGTAGATGTTCATCGTGTTACCCTGCTGCAGTCATCACACTTGGGTTATCCTGTCGTCAGGCGGTCCCGCAGTCGGCCGGAATTCCAAAGTCTTGGTCCGGCGTCTGTTGCTGTTGCCTCTTCCCTGACGTCAGTGCGCCAGGGGTATATATAATGCAACAGACGCCATTTTCTTCAGTCTTTCTTGCCGCGCGGTGCCCGAAGCAGAAGCAGTTCGCAAGTGCCGGTCGGCCGACTCCTGAGATTTTCGAATTCGAATTTCAGACCGAAGTCTTCTATAAAGCTAAGTACCCCGTTGGGGAAACTTTTCTTGCCTCAGACCAATGTCAGAAAAAGTTAACAATTGTATTTCTTGTGGGAAGCAAATACCTCAAGGATTTTCATTCTTATTGCATACCTTGCCTAGGCCCAGACCACGACGTAACTTCTTGTCGGTTTTGTGCTAGGTTTAATAAGAGTACTATTAAAAGACGCTTTGATTTCGCATGACACTACTTCGGTAGGGAATTTAACTACAACATGCCGTCGGAGCAACCGACTACCGGCGTGCACAAAAAACGCAGGGATAAGGACAGGCAACCCAGGCCTAAGCCAGATTCCGAGGCCTCTGCTGATCCGGTCTCCGGTCCTCAGTGAGGCTCCGATGCAGCCCCTGACTACTGCAGATCTGGAACCCTAGACCGCTACGGATATTTTGACGCAATGTACTAGGCCGACAGCCTTTCACTTCAGGCCCTTTCCGACGACTTTGCTTCAAAAGACGTCGGTGCTGCAGAAACGCCATCAGTTTCTGAAGGCGTTTGCAGACCGACGACTCTCACCATTAAAACGTTTTCTAAGTCGAAGACTCCTCTTAAAACTAAAAGGACTGCGCTTCAGTCTCCTGTTCAAGGCCCTATGCCTAAGAAACATGCTCAAAATGGCTGAAGATTTGATTTCTTTAATCAGGGGTTCACAGCCCCCTCTTGACAAAAGGCCTAGACAAGAGGAAGATTTTGCTTCCTCTGAGCAAATGTCCATTTCTTCAGACTCCTCTGAGGACCAAGACTATTCCTTCTCTCCTTATAAAGATTCTGATGCTGAGGACTCTATTCCCTCAGCTTCTCCTCCTGAAGACTACTCCTTTGGGGAAACTTTACACACTGAGGGAACATTTTCACTGGGAAGGTCAAGACTACTCTGATTCAAAGAAAAGGCTCAGAGAGTTTCTTTTAATCCCCCAACATAGACCACCTGCCATCCCACCAGTTTTGGACATTGTGGATGATGTCTATTTAGAATCCTGTTTCAACCCAGACTCTCTTCCTCCTGCTCCGGCTAAGCCTGACAGATACTAGAGTGCCTGATTCCCACAAATTTCTTTACAAAAGCCCAGTAGCTGACCTAGAGACTATCTCCCAGGTTCCCAAGGGAGCTCAGACTTCTATGACTAAAAACCCAGTACCTTCTGAGAGGGATTCCAGAGCACTAGACAGGTGGGGGAAAAAGGTTTACACCTCAGCCACACTAGCTATGAGGGCACTGAATTGTCAATTTCCTATGCTTAAGTATCAGCAATTTCTAATCTCTCTGTTAAAGCAAAGAATAACCACTCTTCCTCAACAATCTGAATTGAAAGAAGTACAGGATCTGTTGCACGCCACTGAGCAGGTGGGCAAACATACCTTACAATGTGGGTTTGATTCTTTGGAGGCCTCCTGCAGAGCAGCTGTCACTGGGTCTGTTGTATGTAGGCATGCTTGGTTAAAGGAACAAACTCTGCCTGATCATGTTAAAGCAAAACTACTGGATGCTCCCTTACAGCAGGATGTTCTTTTTGAAGTTAAAGCATAAGAAGTTTTAAAGAAAATGGAAGATGAGGCAAAATCTATGCAGACAGTCAAAGATTTCCTACAAGTACAACCTCCTCGCTTCAGCAGAAACTGGCCAACAAAAAATTGGTCCTTTCCAGCCACTGACAGACCACAGAGGGGTAAATACAGCCGCCCAAGGGGCAGAGGACAACCACAAGCCCAGTATAAACCTCGCCAATGGGGCACTACAACACAGAAGGGAGGAGAAGACAGGTCTCAATCCACCAGAAGGCAAACTCAATGACTTGCACCTCATCTGGCCAAGCAATACTCTCTTGGCAGCCCCCTTGGGGGAAAACTCGCACTTTTTGCAGACAACTGGCAGATAGTCATAAAGGACAAATGGGTCCTAGACATAATTTTACGAGGGTACAGATTCCACTTTCACACCTTGCCAATGAAAAGAGGAATGCCAAACCTGCCACAAAATCAATGGGCAGAGGCACAAAAGCAAATTACAGCTCTCATGGACACGAGCCATTCAACTGGTACCTACTCGAGAGCAAGGTCAAGGATTTTACTCAAGACTCTTTCTAGTGCCCAGGAAGGACAATGCCTGGAGACCAATTCTGGACCTTTCAATTCTAAACACTTACAAGTACCCAAATTCAAGATGCTAACACTACAGCAGCTACTTCCCATGTTGGGCAAGGAAGCATGGCTAGTAACGTTGGACCTCAAGGAGGCATACCTGCATGTCCCTATCAGACAAAGTTGCAGAAGATACCTCCGTTTCATTGCAGGTTTGACCCATTACCAATTCTCTGCACTGCCCTTTGGCTTATCTACTGCGCCCAGAGTTTTCACAAAATGCCTGGCACCAGTAATTGCATACTGCAGACAAAGAGGAATTCAAATATATCCATATCTGGACGACTGCCTCATCCAAGCAGAAAGCAAAGACATTCTCTTACATTATCTGGCCTTTGTAAAGCATCTACTACACTGCCTGGGGTACACAATAAACGAAAAGAAGTCAAAACTAGTACCCTCACAAAAAATGACATTCCTGGGTGCCAGCTTGAATACAACGGGCTCAGAAGGCTTATCTTACGCCAGACAAGCAACTACAACTGACTCAATATTTCAAGACAATGGCAACAAAGACCCAATTAACTGCAAGAAAAATTCTACAGGCTTTGGGCTTCATGGCATCTTGCATATTAATAATACCATTTGCAAAGCTGCATATGAGGAAATTACAGTGGTACCTAAAAAGCGTATGGTCTCAGCACAGCCACAGCTTGGACACAATGATATCTCTCATTCCTTGCCTACAACAGGAATTTCTATGGTGGTCACAGGCATGTCACCTCAACAAGGGTCAGCGTTTCACGTTGCCCCCAGCCAGGCAGACTATCACAACAGATGCTTCAGGCTACGCCTGGGGGGCACACATGGCAGGACAATGCATTCAAGGCCTATGGACTGCAGATCAAAGAAATCTGCACATAAATCAAAAAGAGATGCTAGCTGTACAGAAAGCTCTGACAGCCTTCAAGGATCTATTACATCCAGGACAACTTGCAATAAAGACGGACAACACCACAGTAATGTGGTACATAAACAAACAAGGGGGTACACATTCTTACCCTCTATGCAGGCAAGCAATGATCTTATGGAACACAGCTCTGGCCTACCAAGTCCAGTTACAAGCTCAATTCCTGCCAGGACAGAAGAACACATTGGCAGACGACCTCAGCAGAAACATCAAATATCCCCATGAGTGGAAACTAGATCCACAAATATTTGCAATGATAACTCAAAAATGGGGCCTTCCAAACATAGACCTGTTTGCCAGTCCTCAAAACTACCAACTGACAAAATTTTGTACAAGGACCTTCCACCATCAAGCTTGGAAAGTGGACTCTCTCTCTTTCAGTTGGAAAAACCTGACAGCATATGCCTTCCCTCCATTACCTCTTCTCACAAAGCTTCTTTTGAAGGTCAAAAAGGAGAGACCACGGCTGATTCTCATAGCCCCAGATTGGCCACACCAGCAGTGGTACTCGCTATTGAAAAATATGGCCCACAGCCCACCATGGATATTGCCTCAAATACCCCATTAGCTCACACAACAAAACAGATTCTTCACAGCCAGCTCAAAACTTTAAATCTGGCTGCATGGCAAATCAACTAAACATCCAACCAGCTCCTCTTTCACAAGCAGTTCTGGATGTTATTCTGGAAACCAGGAGGCCAAGCACCAGGACGGCTTATTTGGACAAATGGAAAAGGTTTTGTGCCTGGAACCAAGCTAAAGGCCAAGACACCATTCAGCCTCATATGCCTCACATTCTACAGTATTTAGCTGAGATGTTGCACAAAGGACTTTCCTTTTCCTCAATCAAAATCCATGCTTCAGCTATTTCAGCTCACTACAACACGGATCCACCTTTATTTTCACATCCTCTTCTAAGGCAGTTCCTCAGAGGGGCAAAAAACACTAGACCACCCAGGAGAGCTCCTACACCAACATGGGACCTCGACTTTGTTCTGGAAAAAGTAACACTACCTCCCTATGAACCAGCTTTCTCTGCAGATCTTCAGTTCCTATTATGGAAGACTGCCCTGCTCCTAGCAGTAACTTCAGCTAGGAGAGTCTCAGAGCTACAGGCACTATTGGCAGTGGAACCTTTCCTTATTTTTCATCAAGACAGTTTCTCTACGAACTAATCCTTCTTTCATGCCTAAGGTAGTTTCCAGTGTAGCTTTGAATCAAACCATCCACTTACCCACCTTCTTCCCCAATCCACAGAACAAAGGTGAGAGACTCCTGCATTCCTTGGACATTCACAGGCAGCTTCGTTACTACTTGGACAAAACTAAGGCTTTCAGAAAAACTGACCAGCTCTTTGTATCCTATGCTACAGCTTCTCAAGGGAAGGCTATATCTAAGCAAACCATTTCCAAATGGATAGGTCATTGCATACGTTTCTGCTATACCCATCATGGGAAACCAGTTCCTGCTACCATTAGATCCCACTCTACCTGGGCAACAGCTACCTCTACAGCCTTTCGCAGGGGGGTTCCAACCAAGGAAATTTTAGAAGCTGCAACTTGGAGTTCAGTACACACCTTTACCAAACACCATCACTTACCTCTTTACTCTAAGTCCAGGGCAGGCTTCGCCACTGCAGTTCTGCAGGGCCTTATTGCCTCCACTAACCCTCTGATACCTCCCCCCTACCTTAGCTTTGGGATTCAACCCAAGTGTGATGACTGCAGCAGGGTAACACGATGAGCATAGTGCAGTTTTGTACCTACCATAAATGTAGATGTTAGAGTGTTCACCCTGCTGCAGTCCAGGTTACCCTCCCTCCATCCCCTCTGATCTTCTGGAAAAATCTCTTCTGTGCCTTACTGATGTATTTGCTTATAGCTGAAGGGATTTTGTGTTTGTGCAGTGTTCACTCCATTTGGTGCTACTTCTGGCCACCTTTTTGGGGGAACCTGACATCTGGGGCAAGAAACACTGAAGAAAATGGCGTCGGTTGCATTATATATACCCCTGGCACACTGACGTCAGGGAAGAGACGACAGCAACCGACGCCAGACCAAGACTTTGGAATTCCGTCCGACTGCGGGACCACCTGATGACAGGATAACCCAAGTGTGATGACTGCAGCAGGGTGAACACTCTAACATCTACATTTTTGGTAGGTACAAAACTGTACTTTACCGCTCACTTGAGATGGCAAGGATTGCAGGTGTTTCCATATCTAGATGACTGGCTCCTTACTGCTACTACCAGGCATCACCTTCTGCGAGCCAGAGACTACACTATCGAGACTTGCTCCAGACTAGGTATCTCAATAAATTTCAAAAAGTCGGCATTGTCGCCCTGTCAGTCTATCACCTTTATAGGCGCAAATTTAAATACAAAAGATGTGTCAGCGAGTCTTCCACCAGACAGGGTATTAGTGATTCGTCAACATGTACAGGTCTTATTAGCATGCAAAAGAATTCAAGCCAGGTTCGTCCTCCAAACTCTGGGTCTCATGGCAGCAGCGATCATACTTGTTCCTCTAGCTTATTTTCACATGAGGATTCTCCAGTGGCTGCGTTTTACCCAATGTTCCTTCCAGCAGCTTCCCATGTCTCACACGATTATGATCACAGAAGCATGCAAAAAGCACCTTGCATGGTGGATGGTCTCCACATCAGTGCCCCTAGGCAGACCATTTGTACTCCCCCCCCCCCCAGTTGCTACGGTTACCACGGACGCTTCCCTGATCGGGTGGGGGGGCATTATCAGGGCAGGACAGCCTAAGGCACCTGGCAACCTCACGAGTACCACCTGCATATAAACGTCTTGGAGATGAGGGCTGTGCTTTTAGTGTTGCAAGCTCTTCAGGACTCTCTTCCTCCCGGGACCATTGCAATTCAAACTGACAATATGTCAGTAGTGTGGTACATCAACAAGCAGGGCGGAACCAAGTCCTACCCCTTATGTCGAGAAGCACTCAGACTCTGGCAGTGGGCTATCTCTTCCCAACGGTTTCTGATCGCAACACACATCCCTGGGAAGTCCAACGTCATAGCGGACAGGCTGAGCAGAGCAATTCTCATGCCTCACGAGTGGTCTCTGAATCAAGTAGTTGCGGACCAAATATTCCGCCAATGGGGCCAGCCTTGCTACGATCTTTTTGCCACCCCCTTCAACAGCAAATGCAACCATTTCTTCTCCTTCCACTTCCCGGACATTCCCCCAGAGACTCTCTAGTCCACGAATGGCTTCAGGGACTTCTTTATGCATTCCCTCTGTTTCCCCTTATTCCGTAACTGATACAGAACGCTACCGTATTGGGCTGCAAAATGATCCTCCTTGCTCCTTACTGGTCTCGAAAAATATGGTTCCCGTTCCTGCAATACATCTTCTTGAGCAGCCCTGGACTCTGGACCTAGTTCCAGACCTTTGATCCATCAGTCGGGCGGGCTGCACCAATCCCTGCGATCTCTCCAGCTCACTGCTTGGTTGCTCCACTTTCAACCTTAGCCAGGCTTCCAGATATCTCACCCTCTGTGCGCAAAATTATTTTATCATCGCACAAGTCTATCACTAGAAAAACTTATGCTAGTAAGTGGAAACGTTTTTCTTCCTGGGCAGAGACTAAGAGTATAGATCCCTTTTCAGCCCCTATACACCACATTTTGGAATTTCTTGCGGAACTCTTTCATTCTGGGTCCGCTTCCGCTACAATTAGGGTTCAGTTAGCTGCAATTTCAAATTTTCACATTGGCCTGTCAGGAAATAATATCATGTCGCATAAGCTATGTAGAGCCTTTCTCAAATGGACCACTCTGCTCAGGCCTCCAGTGAGAGATCCTCCACCTCCGTGGGATCTAAATTTGATTTTAGCTTCTCTAATATTGCCTCCCTTCGAACCTGCAGCATCTTGTTCCTTGAAGTTTTTATCTTGGAAAACTCTTTCTGGTAGCCATTACTTCAGCCAGGAGAGTTTCGGAACTGCAGGCTCTTTGTACCCATCCTCCGTACCTAGTGTTACACAATGATAGGGTTGCTCTCAGGACTAATCCTTCCTTCCTTCCTTCCTAAGGTCTCTTCAGAAAATAATTTGAATCAGTCCATAGACCTTCCTGTGTTTTTTCCCAGCCATTCCAACAGGGCAGAATATAAATTGCATCAGTTAGATGTTCATAGGCAACTACGCTTTTACTTGCATAGAACTAAAGATATCAGGAAATCGGATCAACTTTTCCTTTCTTATGCTGAGGGTAAACAAGGTCTTCCAGTCTCAAAAGTAACCTTGTCCAGGTGGTTGACTTCTATCATCACGTTTATCTATCAACTGAGGAATAAAGAATTACCTGTTAAACCAAAAGGTCACTCCACCAGAGCTTTAGCCACTTCTGTGGCTTTTCAGGCTAGGTTGCTCATGGAATCTATTTGTGCTGCGGCTACTTGGGCCAACCCACATACTTTCATTTTACAGTACAAGTTGGATATGGTTTCCAGAAACAGAGCAGATTTTGGTTCCACTGTTCTGAAGAGTTTGTTCCAATGATCCACCCAGGAATTTAGGTACTAGGGACGCTCTCCCAACCAGCAAGAATGAAGGCGAGATAGACAACTTAACATATAGAAGTTATGTACCTCCCGTAACGTTCCATGTTAGTTGTCTTCTCGCCTTCTTTCTTGCATCCCACCCTCCATCCCCCTATCCTTGTAGACCAAGAAGAGTTCCTTATGTTTTTTTCACTGGCTGAGTCATCTCTGGCTTTTCCTTTCTGTCTCTAAGCCTCTCTGGAGATTTTATATATTCCAGGATAGGATCCTTTCCTTATTATGTCTGCAGTTAAACTTACCAAACGAGATCTGTGTATCTAGCGCCAGGCATCATGGGATATGGGGTGGGCTCGAGCCAGTATGCAGCTCTCGAGCTTTTGAAGATGGCAGAGTCTGAGCCGAGGATTGGCTCCTAACCCAACCAGCAAGAAAGAAGGCAAGAAGAAGACCACTAACATGGAACGTTATGGTAGGTACATAACTTCTTTTTCCGATCATACCTTGCATATGCCTAAAGTTCCTTTGGTGGGCAGAGTCCTGCCACCAAAAGAAGGGATTACCATTCACACTACCCCCTGCCGCCCAAACCCTAACAACAGACAAATCAGACTATGCTTGGGGGGCTCATCTGGCAGGGAAATGGATTCAGGGTAAATGGAACCCAAGTCAAATGCATCTGCATATCAATCAAAAAGAAATGTTAGCTGTACAGAATGCTCTGACAGCCTTCAAGGACCACAGTCTTCCAGGACAGTTAATGGTAAAGGCTAACAACACCACTGTTATGTGGTACATATATAAGCACGGGGTATACATTTTTACCACCTCTACAGATTAGCCATGGCATTGTGCAACACAACCCTGAGCTACCAAGTGCATGTACAAGATCAATTCCTGCCAGGAAAACTAAATACAGTGGCAGACAAACTAAGCAGAAACCTTAACTTTGTATTGGAGAATCTCACTTTTCCCCCCTTTCAAGCCAGTTGCTACTGCAGACTTAAAATTCCTTTCTTGGAAAACAGCTTTCCTTTTAGCAATCACTTCAGCAAGAAGGGTATCTGAATTATAGGCCCTTATGGCAGTGGAGCCTTTCATCATCTTTCATATGGACAGGGTATCTGTCAGGACCAATCCCTCCTTCATGCCCAAGGTGGTATCTAGTGTGGCCCTTTATCAGTACATTCATTTGCCAACCTTGTTTCCTAATCTACAGAACAAAGGGGAACGGATACTGCACTCATTAGATGTGCACAGGCAACTTAGATTCTACTTGGACAGGACTAAAGTTCAACGGAAATCTAAACAACAGCTGGTGGCATTTGCTGCAGTGGCAGAGGGGAAGGCAATTTCAAAGCAAACCATTTCCAAATGGATAGACCATTGCATTCATTTCTGCTATAAGCACCATGGAAAACCTATCCCACAGGGGATGACCCCACACTCAACCAGGGCTGCATTTACTTCTACAGCCTTTCTCAGAGGCATCCCTACCAGGGAAATCCTAGAAGCTGCTTCCTGGAATTCTGTACATACTTTCACCTAGCATTACCATCTGCCAATTTTCTCTAAATCCAGAGCTGGCTTTGACACTGCAGTCTTGCAGGGCCTTATAACTGGTCCTAATGCTATCTAAATTCCTCCTCCCATCCTTAGCTTTAGGAATCTACCCAAATGTGATGCCTGCAAGAGTGAAACACGAAGAACATAGTACAGTTGTGTACATTTACCATAAATGTAGATGTTGGAGTGTATTCACTGTTGCAGTCCTGGTTACCCTCCCTCCAACCCCCTTATCTTTTTTGGCTATACCTCTACTCTCCTTTACTATGCTCAAAAGCTTTTTGATGTATTTGCTTTTTTGTTGGGGGTATAACCTTGTATATTTATAGATTATATGGCTTCCCATTAGGGGGGCACCTGATATCTGGGGCAAAAAAAAAACTGATGTAATGGTGTCGGCTGCATGTTTTCATACCCCTGACAACATGCTGTCACGGAAGAAGGGATAGCAACCAACGTATGACCCAAGACTTTTAGTCAGACTGAGTGAGGGCTACTGCAAGCAGATAACTCAAATGTGATGACTGCAACAGTGAATACACTCTAACTTCTTCATTTATTTTAAGTGTACACAACTGTACTTTCTCTGCACTTCCCTTTGGCTTATCTACTCTGCCCAGAGTATTCACTAAGTTCCTGGCTCCAGCCATTGCGTACTGCAGGCAGAGACGTATTCAAATTTACCTGTACTTGGACGATTGCCTGATTTCAGGCGGACAGTGAGGAATTGCTACTTCAGCACCTAGAATTTGTAAAAAGACTTCTAACTTCACTGGGATACACCATCAACGAAAAGAAATCATAACTGGTGCCCAGCCAACAAATTGTATTCCTGGGAGCAAGCTTGAACACAACTTCCCAGATGGCATTCCTCACTCCAGAAATGCAGGTCCATTTGACAAACTACTTCAAACTAATGGCCACCAAAACCCAGCTATCTACAAGGAAAATACTGCAAGCCCTAGGATTCATGGCCTCATGCATTCTGCTAATTCCATATGCAAGATTGCATATGAGTAAACTTCAGTGGTAGTTAAAAAGTCTCTGGTGTCAACATTCTTGGGACCTGGAAACAGTGTTTCCTGTCATACCTTGTCTAAGGGCAGAATTCCTTTGGTGAGCAGAGGCATGCAACCACAAGAGACTTCCTTTCACTTAACCCCCGGCCCCCCAAACCCTGACAACAGACGCACCAGACTATGCATGGGGGGGCTCACATGGCAGGCAAATGCATTCAAGGCAAATGGAGCCCAGAAAAAAAATTTCCCTGCATATCAGTCAAAAAGAGATGCTAGCCATACAGAATGCTCTGACATCCTTGAAAATGCCTTATCCTTCCAGGACAGCTCCTGATAGACAGACAACAACACAGTTGTGTGGTACATAAACAAGTGGGGGGGGGGGACTCATTCTTACCCACTTTGCAGGTTAGCCATGGCCCTGTGGAATAGAGCCTTGAGCAACCATGTGCACCTATAAGCTAATTTCCTGCCAAGGAAGCAAAATTAACTGGTAGACAACTTAAGCAGAAATTTACTGAACCCTCACTAGTGGAAACTGGAACCCAACTCATTCAAACTTCTAATCCAGAGGTGGATGTTTTTGCCCCCCCCCCCCCCAAAAAAAAAAAACAAAAAAAATACAAACCCCAATTGAGCAAATTTTGTACCAGGAACCCTCACAGCAGAGCCTGGAGGGTGGGATGCCCTATCTTTTACATGGGAAAACCCCTCGATTTATGCCTTTCCTCCTGTGCCCCTCCTCTCAACAGTACTACTCAAGATCAAACAGGACAGGCCAGGGGCAATCCTTATTGCACCAGACTGGCCACGCCAGCACTGGTACCCACTCCTACGCCATCTGACAGCAGAACCACCCTAGCACCTACATCAGACACCTTCCCTTCTGTCTCAGCAGGAGGGACAGATTTTGTATCCACAGCTGCAAACCCTAAATCTTGCAGCCTGGCTTATCCCCTGAATACACCACCAGCATCCCTCTGCAAACAGGTGCTGAGCGTCATCCTTGAGGCCTGAAGGCCTAGTACTAGGAAATCCTATGCTGAAAAGTGGAAAAGATATTGTTCAGGGAGTCAGTCTCAAGGAAAGGACACAGCTGTTCCCACCTTACCTCAAATCCTTGATTACCTAGCAGAGCTGCTCCACATATGCCTTTCCTTCTCATCCGTTAAGATTCATGCCTGTGCCATTATAATACTGAGCCACCTCTCTTTTCTCAACCTCTCATCAGTCAGTTCCTGAGGGGAGCTAACAATTTAAGGCTCCCTAGGAGAGCTCCCACCCCGGCCTAGGGCCTTAACTTTGTACTGGAAAAGCTCACACTTCCCCCTTTTGAACCCGCTGCTTCAGCAGAGTTAAAATTCCTCTCTTGGAAGACAGCCTTACTTCTAGCTGTTACAGGCACTAATGGCGGTGGAACCCTTCATTATTTTCCATACTGACAGGGTTTCCCTTGGGACTAACCCATCCTTTATGCCCAAGGTGGTATCCAGTGTGACTTTAAACCAATCCATCCATTTGCCAACCTTTTTTCCTAATCTCAGAATAAAGGGGAAAGGATGCTGCACTCCTTGGACGTGCACAGACAGATCAGGTCCTACCTTGGCAGGGCTAAGCCTTTCAGAAAATCTGACCAGCTGCTAGTCAACTTTGCTACAGGCGCAGAGGGCAAGGCCATTTCGAAGCAAACCATTTCCAAATGGGATAGCACACTGTATCCATTTCTGCTACAAGCACCATGGAAAACCTACTCCTCAGGGGATCAGAACTCGTTCCACTAAAGCTACTTCAACCTCTGCAGCATTTCTCAGGGGAGTCCCTACCAGGGACATCCTGGGAGCTGCAACCTGAGGTTCTGTACACACCTTCAAGCTTTAGCACTTGCCTATTTTTTCTAAATCTAGAGCTGGATTTGCTACAGCAGTCTTGCAAGGCCTGCTAGCCAGCCATAACACTTCTTGACTGACTCCACCCTTCCTCAGCTTTGTGAATACCCAAGTGTGATGACTGCAACAGTGAAACACGAAGAACATAGTACAGTTGTGTACATTTACCATAAATGTAGCTGTTAGAGTGTAGTCAGTGTTGCAGTCCTGGTTTCCCTCCCTCCAGCCCCCTGGCTTTCTCTGTCCTTTCTACCTATCCTCTTTATGGCCATCTTTTATGGCTGGGGTACTTACTTTTTACTGGAGGTGATGTTCTTCGTGTTTGACTGTTGCAGTCATTACATTTGGGATGTCTGTTCGCAGATAACCCTCAGTCGGCCTGATTAACAAAGTCTTGGGTCCTGCGTCGGTTGCTGTCTCTTCTTCCGTGACGTCGGGTCGTCAGGGGTATAAAACATGCACCTGACATCATTACATCAGTCTTTCTTGCCGTGCGGTGCCCTAAGCAGAAGCAGTTCACAAGTGCCGGTCAGCTGACTGCTGAAATTTTCATTTTCTAGTTTCAGAACCAAAGTCTTCCACTAAAAGCCAAGTATCCCGCTGGGGAAACTTTTTCTTGCTCTAAGCTGATGTCAGTAAAAGTAAATTTTTATTTTATTTTTTATTTTACATTTTTATTTTATAATAAAATAAATAAAGTAAATAATTGCATTTTTTGTGGAAAGCAAATACCTCAAAGATTTTCATTTGTACTGTATTCCTTGCCTAGGCCCTTACGACGACGTACCTCGCTGTTGGTTTTGTGCCATATTTAAACCACGAACTATCCGTCTGTATATTTGCGCTTCTACATTTTTTGGTGCTCTGTTCAATTATCCTGATATGTCTTCGGTAAGCCATCAGACTACTGACATTCCGAAGAAACGCAACGATAGACAGAGACAGGCTGCCCACTTCGCCGGTACTCAGTGAGCTGCTTTCGCAGCTCTTAATACCTGCTACTTCAGATTCGCAGGCCTCTACTGAGACCCATTCGGAGTCAGGTATGCTGCGAGATGCTTCAACTGTGGAACCTGCGGATGTCTCTACCTTGAATGGGTCCGGAGCCGCTGTGCAGGCACCGGCTTCTGTGGGTGTATTCAGGCATACTGACTTGCATATTAAACTGGC
Source organism: Protopterus annectens (assembly GCF_019279795.1). NCBI lineage: Eukaryota > Metazoa > Chordata > Ceratodontiformes > Protopteridae > Protopterus > Protopterus annectens. Next base: position 148,269,202 of record NC_056732.1, read on the forward strand.
GCCATCTTCTTCTTCAAGGCCTAAAACTCAAACCATGCCTAGAAAACTGATGCCCAGACCACATGGTCAGGCCTCTATGCCTAAAGAACAAATTATAAGAATGACTGAAGATCTTATTACTTTAATCAGGGTAAGCCAACCTTTCCCCCTCTAAGAGACATAGGACTGAGTTTGCTTATGATACTTCTGACCAGGATTCTGAAATTTCTGTTTCCTCTGATGACCAGGATTTACCCTTATCTACCTTTGAGGATTCTGATGCTGAGGACTCTATATTCCCTCTGCTCCCCTCCAGAGGATTTCTCTTTTGGTGAAACCTTGCATACTTTCGGGGAACTTTTTCATTGGGAAAGTCAGGATTTCTCTGATTCTAAAAAGAGGCTTAGGGATTTCTTACTCCTGCCCCAGCACAGGCCTTTAGCTATACCTCCTGTACTGGACATTGTTGACTATGCCTTTTCGGAATCTAGCATGGCCCCTGACTCTTTACCTCCAGCTTCCAGAAAACCTGATAGATATTACAGGGCCCCTGACTCACAAGTTCCTTTACAAAAATCCTACTGCGGATCCTGAAACCATTTCACAGGGACCCAAGGGCATTAAAGCTACTACTGCCAAAAATCCTACCCCCTCTGATAGAGACTCCAGGGTGCTGGATAGGTGGGATAAGAAGGTATACACTTCTGCAACTTTGGCCATTAGGGCTTTGAATTGCCAGTTTCAGATGTTAAAGTATCAGCTGTATATTACTGGATTGAATAAACAGAAAATGATGATTATTACTGATTGTGCTGAAAATAAGGATTTACAGGATTTTTATGCATTCTGCTGAACAAGTTGGTAAACATACATTGCAATGTGGTTTTGATTCACTAGAGGCATCTTGCAGGGCTGCGATAACTGGGTCTGTACTTAGAAGGCATGCTTGGCTTGCTTAAGGAGCAATCCTTGCCAGATCATGTTAAAGCGAAATTACTGGATGTGCCCCTAAATCAGGGCCACCTGTTTGGCAACAAGGCAGAAGAAGTTCTTAAAAAGATGGAGGAAAAAGCTAAATCTTTGCAAACGGTTAGACTTTCTACAAGTACAACCACCAAGATATGTAGTAGGCATTGGCCTTCTAAGAATTGGTCCTTTCCTGCCTCTTCCAGACCTCAGTCCAAACCCAGATCCAGCAGTGCACCCAGGCTTCAGTCCCAGGGGACGCACAGGACTAACTCCTATGGTTAGCTGTCTCAATGACTTATTTTTAAAACTTCCAAACACTTCTCAACTGACTGTCCCTTTGAGGGAAAAGATTGCACTTGACTCGTTACCCAGGACAAATGGGTTTTAAATAGTGTCCCAAGGATACAGATTTCACTTCCACACGTCACCAACTCCAAGCGGTTGGCCGGATCTACCTCCAAAGCAGTGGGCAGAGGCCCGAAAGCAAGTACTCTCTTAAGCATAGGGACTATTATGTTGGTACCAGAAAAGAAAAAGGAACAAGGTTTCTACTCGAGATTTTTCCTGGTACCCAGAAAAGGCAATTCTTGGTGTCCTATCCTGGACCTGCTTTCTCTAAACACCGTTTTGGTGATTCCAAAATTCAAGATGCTGACTCTTCACCAGTTGCTTCATATGCTAAGCAAAGATGCCTGGTTGGCAACACTAAATTTAAAGGAAATCTACCTGCACATTCCAATCAGGGACTCTTGCAGAAGATACCTATGCTTCAAAGCAGGCTACACGCACTATCAGTTCTTTGCACTGCCCTTTGGCTTATCTATTGTGCCCAGGGTACAGTCATTGCATTTTGCAGGCAGAAATATTCAAATATACCAATACCTGGGCGATTGTCTATTTCAGGCAGAAAACCATGATAATACTTTGAATCATCTGGCTTTTGTACAGAGGGTGCTAACTTGTCTGGGGTACACCCTAAACAAAAAGAAATCACACCTGGTACCCTGTCAACAGATTATATTCCTGAGAGCAAGCTTGAATACAACTTCCCAGATGGCTTTCCTCACGCCAGAGAAACAAATTCACTTGACAGCCTACTTCAAACAAGTGGTCACAAAAACCCTGCTATCTGCAAGGCAAATACTACAAGCCTTGGGGTTCATGGCCTCCTGCATTCTACTAATTCCGTATGCAAGACTGCATATGAGGAAACTACAGTGGTATCTAAAAAGCCTGTGGTGTCAACATTCTCAGGATCTAGAGGCAATGATTCCTGTCATTCCTTGTCTATGCCTAGAGTTCCTTTGGTGGCCAGAGGCCTGCCACCAAAACAAGGGACTACCATTCACACTACCCCCTGCTGCTCAAACCCTAACAGATGCATCAGACTATGCATTGGGGGGGCCCACCTGGCAGGGAAGTGCATTCAGGGCAAATGGAACCCAATTCAAATGCATCTTCAGATCAGTCATAAAGAAATGTTAGCTGTACAGAATGCTCTGACAGCCTTCAAGGACCACATTCTTCCAGGACAATTAATGGTAAAGACGGACAAACACCACTGTTATGTGGTACATAAACAAGCAGGGGGAATACACATTCTTACCCCCTCTGCAGACTAGCCGTTGCATTGTGTAACACAGCCTTGAGCTACCAAGTACATCTACAAGCTCAATTCCTGCCAGGAAAACTAAATACACTGGCAGATGGACTAAGAACCCTCATGGACCCACACCAGTGGAAACTGGAACCAAGGATTTTCAACATGTTGACAAGCAAATGGGGGAGCCCAGATATAGACCTGTTTGCCTCCCCCCAGAACTATCAATTGGACAAATTTTGTGCAAGGACTTCCCACAGACAAGCTTGGAAAGTGGATGCTCTGTCCTTCAGCTGGAAAAACCTATCAGTTTATGCCTTTCCTCCTCTGCCTCTGCTCTAAAAAGTACTACTAAAGATCAAACAAGACACAAACCAAGGATGATTTTGATTGCACCAGCCTGGCCATGCCAACACTGGTACCCCCTCCTGTGCAGTGTCACTGTTGGCCCCATGGCACCTGCCTTAGACTCCTACCCTGTTGTCTCAGCAGGAGAACCAGATTCCGCACCCTCAGCTTCAAACAGTGGACCTAGCAGCCTGGCTAATTACCTAAGCTCTTCTTTACCATCCCTCTGTAAACCAGTGATGGATGTCAGTTTAGAGGCAGAGGCCTAGGACTAGAAAATCTTGTGCTGTAAAATGGAAAAGATTCTGTGCCTGGAACCAATCTCAAGGGATGAGCACAGCAGTGCCCAATTTACCTAAGATTTTACAATACTTAACTGAGATGCTTCACAAGGGCCTTTTTCCTCAATAAAAATTCACGCCTCCCCCATTTCAGGTCATTATAACACAGAAGCTCTCCTCTTCTCTCTTGCACTGCTCAAGCAGTCCCTCAGAGGAGCTAAAAAATTAAGACCACCCAGGAGAGCTCCAACTCCAGCCTGGGACCTTAACTTTGTATTGGAGCAACTCGCCCTTCCTCCTTTCGAGCCAGCTGCTACTGCAGATTTAAAATTCCTTTCTTGGAAAACAGCTTCCCTTTTAGCCATCACTTCAGCAAGAAGGGTATCTGAATTATTGGCCCTTATGGCAGTGGTGCCTTTCATCATCTTTTATGCGGACAGGGTGTCCCTCAGGACCAGTCCCTCTTTCATGCCAAAGGTGGTATCCAGTGTGGCCTTTAGCAGTCCATTCATTTGCCTACCTTCTTTCTTAATCCACAGAACAAAGGGGAACACGGATACTGCACTCCTTAGATGTGCACAGACAACTTTAGATTCTACTTGGAGAGGTCTAAACCGCAAAGGAAATCTGAACAACTGCTGGTGGCATTTGCTGCAGGGACAGAGGGGGAAGCTATTTCAAAGCAAACCATCTCCAAACGGATAGGCCATTGCATTCACTTCTGCTATAAGCACCATCGAAAACCTATCCCACAGGGGATCAGATCTCACTCAACCAGGGCTGAATCTACCTCCGCAGCCTTTCTCAGAGGTATACCTACCAGGGGACATCCTCGAAGCTGCTACCCGGAGTTCTGTACATACTTTCACCAAGCATTACCATTTGCCAATTTTCTCTAAATCCAGAGCTGGCTTTGCCACTGCAGTTTTGCAGGGCCTTATAGCTGGTCCTAATGCTGTCTGAATTCCTCCTCCCATCCTTAGCTTTGGGAATCAACCCAAGAGTGATGACTGCAACAGTGAAACACGAAGAACATAGTACAGTTGTGTACACTTACCATAACTGTAGATGTTAAGTGTATTCACTGTTGCAGTCCTGCTTACCCTCCCTCCAGCCCCCTGACTTTGTTTGGCTATACCTCTTCTCTTCTTTTCAATGCTTAAAAGCTTTTTGGTGTATTTGCTTTTTTGTTTGATGTATAACCTTGTATATTAATAGATTTAATTGCTTCCCATTAGGGGGGCGCCTGACATCTGGGGCAAGAAAAAGTGATGTAATGACTGCTGCATGTTTTTATACCCCTGACAACCTGACATCACGGAAGAAGACAGCAACCGACGCAGGACCCAAGACTTTGTTAATTAGGCCGACTGAGGGCTACCTGCAAGCAGATAACCCAAGTGTAATGACTGCAGCAGTGAATACACTCTAATGTCTACGTTTTTGGTAAGTGGACGCAACTGTACTTTCCACACCATGTAATAGCTTCCTATTTTGGGGTCGCCTGACATTTGGGGCAAAAAAAAAACTGGTGTAATGGTGTCGGCTGCATGTTTTATATCCCTGACGACCTGACGTCATGGAATAGGCGACAGCATCCAATGCAGAAATCCCAAGACCCTGGTATTCAGGCCGACGGGGGGCGACCTGCAGGCAAATAACCCAAGTGTGATGACTGCAACAGTGAATACACTCCGAACATCTACATTTATGGTAAGTGTACACAACTGTACTTTTAGATAGGTGAATCCACCTCCAATAAGATGCCTTTTACTAGCGATGTCCCACAGGGCTCAGTGTTGGGACCTCACCTGTTTGGTATATACTTTTCTGAAGTGAAGGCCAATGTTGGGGGCCTGAGGCTTACCAAATTAGTCAACAACTGTGATCTCGGAACAATCACTTAATCCCCAAATGATGTTGACATCCTACAAGCAGGCCATTAAAATTACAAATGTCAGGTGCCAAAACCATGATTTGAGTCAAAATGCTAAAATGTGTAATCCTACCCTTCCCCTTCAGTAAATCACATATCCCTGCAAATTACAATACTGATAGTGCACCCCTAAAAGTAGAACTAGTGGTGAGGGACCTAGAAACACAGATACCTAGTAACCTAAACTTTGACCACCAAGTAGCTATGGTAGTGAGGAAATACTTTTGTGTTGATCAATTTATAAGTAAAGGCATGGCATCAAAATCCAAGGAAGTCACAATGCAGTTGTACTTGGCCCTCATCAAGCCCATAATTGAGCACAGTGCTCTCTTTTGCATGTACCTAACCAGGCACTTACACCAACCATAGTAACCCCAGAGGTTTCTCCTTAAAAAATTCAAAGCGTAAGACACATGTCTTATGCAGAGCAACTAAAGGCCCTATCCCTTTACTCCATCTCATACCATTTATTGAGAGGTGACTTATGCCTGACCTACTGATCCAGCCATGAAAAGGTTTCATATTCGCAAGAAAAATTATACAAGGGTTACACATTTCATGGAACTAAACCGTATTTGTGACTCTAACAGAACTTGCTGAAGAAACAGATTGTTATCCCAAAGGCTAACCTGGTCTGTGGAATAAACTTCCCATGTTTAGACAAGTCCGCACCCAATGCCTCTGTCCAGCAGGGACAGGGTGGAGTCCCAGGGGTGTATTTTCTGTTTCCCATCCAGTTATCCAGGTTGTGCTTAGAAAGGGATAAAGAGGTACTCTGCTTGACAAGGAGAGGGAGTCTATTCCACAGATGGGGGAGTCTCTGGGACACAAATCTGCCCCGCCAAGACGTACTGTTGATGTCACAGCCACAGTTGCAAAAACTTTATAAATAAAAAAAGAGCAAGATTTAAATTTTATACATGATTCTGGGCATCTGTCCTCTCATTATTTTTAGCTTAGTCCAGATTTCTTGCACATTAAGCTTCAAAGGTATGGTCTGCATTATCAGTAAAGGAAGTATTGCCAAAGTACAGAATTAGAAACAGCATGACACTGAAGGTCATACTGAACTTGAAATTCCATTGTCATTAGAGTCCGTCTTCTCTGTTAGTCTAAATGCCCAAGGGTGGTACTTAACAGTTCTTTGGGGATGACAGCACCAAAGTAGGATGCATGCAGCATAAATGATCAAGAAAGGATGCAACTCATGCACGTAATAAAACTTACACACACAAATTATGATAACAGAAGTCCTCATTTACTTCGGTATTATTAGAGCCCATCTTACCCCCGCTGTGGATGGAAATGCTTTACCAAGTTCTCAAGCAAAAGTGTTGGGAAAACTATAAAGTGGTTCTGGGTTGACATAATGGTTAGCGTGTTTACCTTACAGACACAAGGTACACAGTTTGACACTCGCATTGGAGGCAAACTGGCTATCTTAAAATGTCTCCCAATAGTAGTAAGCCTAATATTTATCTATGAGCCTATAAAACTAGAAAATTACAATAACGTGAGCACACTCCTCGATAAAGATAAGGCACAAACTCGTTCTCTTCTTAAGCGTAGAAGAGAATAAACTACAATCACAAGGTATTAAAAACGGAGTCGTAATGAAATGTACAAGTATAAAAGAAAGGGCGTAAACCACTGACAGTGCATTTACTGTGGAAAAGGTGTACAGAGGCTGCAGATAAGTCATAGTAACCCAACCCAAGGTGGGTACGTACTTACAAATTAAAATAAGTGGCCAGCTGCTGACATACACGTACTCAGTAATGGGTTGTCAGAGCTCACATTTATTAAGTAAAACATTGTCTAAGGAAATCTCCATGTAATCTGACAGCACTGCATGCTTAACTATTATAAGGATGTAGTTGAAACTGTAACCCAAGAAATGCCTTTTGGTTAACTTAACAAATATTTATTTTCAGTACAGTCCACAGAAAATGGAGCAGAAGTGGTGCAAGGTGACAACCTTGTACACCAAACAAACACCAGGCCAAAGAACTAGCCTTTCCACAAAAACAGACTACCGAGCATTGCTGACGGAAAATAACAAATGAGTATCACAGCTGGTTTTAGTCATACCAATGTAACCAGAACACATCCTTTAGAATACTCCAAACATTATCATCCATCATGCCACAATTCTGACAGAAAATACTTGTAAACTTTCTATACCAAGTCTGTTTAAGGACTTCTAGACTCCCAACAACTAGTTTAACTGAAAACGGTGAATTTTACGAAGCCGCTTCACAGTGTCTTACCCGTTAAAATGAAACACTACAGGCAGGTCAACGTCTTGCTCAAAGTGATCAATGATTTCTTTGCCAGTACTAAAACTGGCAAAATTGTGTTAGCCCCACCACCATTACTCAAAACAGCTGACTACAGAATATTTTATACAGCACAACACAGCTTATTATAAAAAATCGTCTAAATTTAATTATTTTGCCCTAGACAGCATTAGTTTATTATCATTATTAGAACACACAGTAATTTTATGTCAAATCTGTGTTCAAGCATCCCACAGCGCTAAGCTCCTTGTGGGCTTGACTGACACCTTACATAATCTGTGAGCACACTCGCAAGTAACACAATAGAGAAAGTCACAGCAGCAATATAAAATTGTCAGACTGGGTGCTCGGTGTTTACTCCTCGTTAAATGGTTAGGAGATGAGGGGGGGGTGCACATAGAAACAGCTGTTTGGGAAACTCACAGTTGGCACATGTACATATCACTACTTAACTTCCTGACTGAATATTCAAGAAGCAGCACGATGCAATTTTGCGTATCCCTTCCTTTCGTAGTAAGAACACTTTCTAAGCAACGCGTACCCAGCACGCATCAAAAAATTGCTAAAAAAGTACAGAAATATAAATGTACTATGCACAGACAAATCACCTAACACATTCAAGAGTTGTGTATGAATCTGATTGGCTGCCACCGCTTCATTTAGGAAATGCAGACAGTCGGCTTTGCTGTAATCATAAAAGACAGGGAGCATTCTAACCCGATTTACTCATAAAACTCCAATAAGACTATCAAGTAACTCCACTCTAAATCCTAAGTTGAGAAGGTAACTGACAAAGTTCAGTTAATTTCTCAACTTATTTTTCAACAATAGCTTCAAGTTAGGGCTGTAAACATACTTGCGCTGCTGGAAGGCACTCTGGGTTAACATGATGGAATTCCTATCTTCTCATGGCGCGCTTGGTGTTACAGAGGTGCCATGAGAAGCTACTCGGGGTTACTGAGTTCAAGAACCTAGCGGCCCAGTGCACTAACCAACCTGTTCCATTGACAGAAAGGGGAAAGGCTTCTATTCCAGGCTTTTTCTAGTCCCAGGAAGGACTGATCCTGGCGGCCAAACCTGGACCTTTCCCAACTAAACCTCTTCCTGCAAGTGCTCCCCATCAGGATGCTCACCTTGCAAACTCAGTTTCCCCTGATTTTGCCTCAGGGATTCATGGCCACTTTGGACGTCAAGGATGCTTGTCTTCACATCCCCATAAGGCACAGGTTCAGGAGATTCCTTCACCATTGTCCTTTGGTCTGTCTACAGCACCAAGAGTCTTTACCAAATGACTAGCACCAGTGATTGCCTTCTGCAGGACCCAAGAGATCCAGATTTTCCCCTACTTGGACGACCTACTCATCCAGGAGGAATGCAGAGAAACCATCCACCTTCACCTGCAGACAACACTGACTCTCTTCCAGGCATTGGGGTTTCAAATAAATTATCCCAAAGTCAACCTGTCTCCTGCACAGGACTTTCTGTTCCTATGGTGCAGGATTTGGACAGACATGAAGGTATTCCTAACCCCCTAGAAGGTACAGGACCTAACAGTACCTACTCCTGGTTCTTCACACTGAAGAAATGACTGTCAGGCAATACCCAAGACTACTAGGCCACATGGCCTCCACAATTCCAGAGCTACATTGGCAAGGCTTCACATGAGGAAACTTCAGTGATACCTCAGGTCCATTTGGACTGAGCACTCTCACCCACTGGAACACAAAATCCCCATTACCCTGCCTAAAGTAGGAGATTCTGTGGTGGTTGAACCAGGTGAACCTCAACCTGGGTCTACCTTTTCAGCCACCCCTGCCTACACAGGAGATGTACACAGATGCATCAGACCAGGAGTGCGGGGCAACTTTGGGCCCCCTAAAGGTCCACTTACAAGAACACATCCGTGTACGAGAAATGAGAGCAAACCTTCTGGCCCTAAAGGCATTTCAGCCCAGGCTAAAAAAGGGCCCACTAAAACTCTTCACAGACAGGGGGATCAAAATCTTACTTGCTATGTGGACTAGCTCTCCTGCTGTGGGAGCTGACCACGCAATAGGGGATAACTCCTTCAACCAGTGTACATCCCTTCAGAACAGAACTGTCAGGCAGACACATCAAGCAGGTCCATGTCACAGTCCCACAGAATGGATGCTTCACAGGTATGTTTGCCTGGGCCTAGTCCACAAATTGGGTACATCTCAAATAGACCTGTTTGCCTCCCCCATGAACAGGTAACTTCCTTTATTCTGTACCAGACTGCCCAACCCTATGGCAAGGGCAACAGTTACCTTTTCAATCTTATGGAAGGGGATGTTTGTCTACTCATTCCCCCCTTCCCTCTCATTCAGTAGGTCCTACTGAAGATCCAGCAGGACAAACCAAAAATCTTGCTGGTGACTCCCTTTTGGCCAAGACAGCACTGGTCCCCCCTCATTCTGTTTTTAGCCAAGGGCAATCACCACATGTTACCCCACAGAGTGGACCTACTCCCATAGGACAAGTGAGCTGCAATCCTCCAGCTCACCCTGTGGGTGATAGAATTCTAATTCCGTACAGACATCTATATAATGAGGGCATGCTTTCTGTCCTGCAGAAGGCTAGGAAACCTAATGCTAGGAGAGCTTGTGTATCCAAGTGGAAGAGATTCTCCCTGCGGTGTCTATTCACAGACAGCTGGACTCCTTCCACGGTGAGGTTCCCTTAGTTTTGTCTTACCTGTGTGAGCTCTTACAGGTAGGGTTAGCTCACTCCTGTATCAAGGCTCAGCCGTTTGCCATTTCAGCCTTTCTACCAGTGGATCCCTGTTGGCTTCCAGGCTACCAGTGAAGCTATTCTTAAAAGGAGTGCTACACCTCAGGCCACCCATGAAGCCCACCCTCCTCCCCCCGGGACCTGAACTGTGTGCTGGAGAAGCTCACAGTACCTCCCTTTGAACCAGCATCCAAGGCACTGCTTAAATACTGTCCTCCTTGTGGCATTAACTTATGTTAGGAAGGTCTCTGAGTTGCAAGCCCTCATTCCAGTTTCCCCCTTCCCTATTTTTCACAAAGACAGGGTAACCCTTAAGACCAATTCCTCCTTCATGCCCAAGGTGGTCAATGAACTCTCCCTAAATCAAGCAGTCCACCTTCCCACCTTCACCCACCCACAAAATGACAGTGATAGTCATGCATTCCCTTGATGTGCACAGGCAGCTCAGTCTTTACTTGCACAAAATCAAGTTCTTGGGGAAAGCTGACCATTTATTTGTCTCCCTTCACCCCATGGCCTTGGGGAAGGCAATTACGAAGCAAACTGTTTCTTCCTGGATTTCTAGAGCTATTACCTTTTGCTACACATGTCATAGGTATTCATTGGGACACAAGGTCAAGGCACACACTCTACTAGGGCCATGGCTGCCTCAGGAGCCTTCTTCAAAGGTTTGGACACCTCTTCCATTCTAGAGGCAGCCACTTGGACTTCGGTCCACAGATTCACCAAACATTACAAACTAGACCAAATGTCTAGTTCCAGGGCTGGGTTCATCAGGGCAATCCTCCATGGATTTTTAGAGAATTCATCAAGACCCACCACCTTCTTCATCACTGAGCTTTGGCACTCACCCAAGAATGCTGAATACTGCAACATGTGAATAGAAGGACATAGAATAGTTGTGTAAAATTTTACCATAACCAAAGTTGTTCTGTTCCATGTTGCAGTATTCCTTCCCTTCCTCCTTCCCCTCATCTTCCTAATGCTTCCTTGACTGGATGGAACAGGACTGGCACCCCTTGTCTTGGGGCTGGGGTCTGACTGGGGAGCTCAGTTTTGAGGACTGGTGTGTGCAGACATCACTTTTATGGCCCACATTCACTTATCCACATCAGGCATCTCACGTACCTTGCAGTGACTACAAACTTTTGGAGACTTGATGGAAGTTTGGTTACGGTGAGGATACCCAAGAGTACTGAATACTGCAACATGGAAGAGGACAACTATGGTTATGGTAAGATTTTACACAATTCTTCTTTCTTACCATAACGTTTCATCTGTGTTAACGATCTTCATCTATTCTTGACATCCCTCCCTCCTTCCCCCTCCTGGGGTCTTCTGGAGGAGTGATGTTTTGTCCTGGGTCTTCAGTTAGGATACTCCTTGAACATGGCTTTTTCATGGTGATTTAATTTCTGTGTGTGTGTGTGTGTGTGTATGTGTGTGTGTGTGTGTGTGTGTGTGTGTGTGTGTGTGTGTGTGTGTGTGTGTGTATATATATATATATATATATATATATGTTTATATATTCTTTTCTATAAGATTGCAAACTTGATCCTAGGTAATGTAGAGAGGGGCATTATGGGTAAACCTTTAGCTTGAGAGTCATTTGGCTGGCGCTAGCTATATAATAGCTGGATTGGTTCCAAGGATTGGAACCAAAGTTAAAAAAGAAAGGAAACTCTGCTACATTCATTGTGCAATATTGTGTCAACCCAGTGGATAAGCTGTGATTGCAAAGGCAGGGGATCAAAAAAAATAAAGCACATCACTTGCATAAAACAGCTGATGTTCTTCGTGTTTCACTGTTTCATCACACTAGAGATATCTGCTCTTAGTCGGCCGAATACCAAAGTCATGGGATTTCTGCGTTGGATGATGTCAGGTCGTCGGAGGTATGAAACATGCAGCCGATGCCATTACATCAGCTTTTCTTGCCGAGCGCAGCCCGACACAGAAGCAGTTCGCAAGTGCCGGTCGGCCGTTAACTGAAATTTTCATTATTCGAGTTTCAGACCTGAAATTTTCTAAAGTTAAGTACCCCGTTGGGGATTCTTTTTTTCTTGCTCTAATCGATGTCAGAAAAAATTAATAATTGTCTTGCCTGTAGAAAGCAAATACCTCACAGAGATTTTCATTCTTACTGCGTCACCTGTTTAGGCCCAGACCACGACGTTCCTCACGGTTAGTTTTGTGCCCTATTCAACACGTGAACTATTCGTCATCTGGCTATCTTTGTCGCTAAATTCTTTCGCTCTCTTTCTCCGTATTCCGAAATGGCTTCGATAAGCCATCCGACTACTAATCTTCTGAAAAAACATAAGGATAAATAGAGACAGACCGCATAGGTCCTAAACTCCCAACGAAGCTTCCGTTAAGCTAGTCGCCAGTCCGCCGGTACTCAGTGAGGCGCTTTCCCAGCCCCTGATACCCGCTTCTACAGATTCACAGGCCTCTACTGAGACCCATTCGGAGTCCGGTATGCAGCGAGATGCTTCTTAGACTATGGAACTTGCAGTTGTCACTACCTTGGATGAGTCCGGAGCCGCTGTGCAGGCATCTGCTTCTGAGGGTGTATTCAGACCTTCCGATGTTCGTATTAAACTGACTACTTCGTTAATGACTAAAACTACTGAATTTCTCAGGCCCAGAGTTCGCACTATGCCTAGGAAACCGATGACCAAAGCGCATTCTCAAGCTCCCGTGCCACAGAAACAAATACTTAGAATTGCTGAAGACCTTATTACTTTAATTAGAGGAAGCCAGCCTTCCCCCTCTAAAAGACAAAGAATTGATTTTCCTTCTGATTCTTCAGATCACGAGTCCAATGACTCTGACCCCTCTGATCAGGACATACCCTTATCTACCTAGGAGGACTATGATGCAGAGGATTCCATTCCATCTGCCTCCCCTCTAGAGGATTTTTCTTTCAGTGAAACCCTGCATACCCTCAGAGAGCATTTCTGCTGTGAGTGCCAGGACTACCCACAGTCCAAAAAAGAGACTGGGGGGGAGGGTATTTTTAAATTTGCCTCAGCACAGGCCTTTAGCTATCCCTCCTGTTCTGGAAATTGTAGATGTCTTCATGGAGTACAGATTTCTATTTAAGAATCCTACTGCGGATCCAGAGACCATTTCCCAGAAACCTAAAGGCATTAAGGCTACTACAGCAAAAAAAAAATCCCTTTGGACAGGGATTCTAGGGCCTTAGACAGATGGGGAAGAAGGTATACACCTCTGCTACTCTTGCCATCAGGGTTTTAAGTTGCCAGTTTCACATGTTGGAAGTACCAGCAAAAAATTATGGAGCTTATTAAACAAAAAATGTTGATTCCTGATTGTGCAGAACATAAAGATTCGCAAGAGTTAATGCATTCTGCAAACCAAGTTGGAAAACATACTGTGCAGTGTGGATGTTCTTCGTCTTCCATTGCTGCAGTCCTGACTATTGGGTATAGTCCGCGTCCCAGTCGGCCCGAATACCAGAGTATAAGGCTGACGTCGGTCAGGGCGCATTAGACTGACGTCAGTACGTCAGGGTACTAATGCGCATGACCGACGTCATATCCTCAGTCTTTTGCCGCATGGTCCGATGCAGAAGCAGTTTTATGAGTGCAGGTTGGCGATTGAAATATTTCCGAAACCGGAGTTTCAGACCGAAACAGAGTTGGCTAAGTACCCGCTAGAACATTTTGGTTTTTCTTGCCTCAGTATTTTACCGGATGTCAGAAAAGTGAATAACTGTATTTCTTGTGGGAAACAGATACCTCATAGGGATTATCATACCTTGTGTATACCTTGTTTAGGCCTGAGCACGACGTTGTTGGTTGCCGCCTTGTGCTAGGTTTAACAAACGCACTATTAAGAGGAGGTTAGACTGTGCCAGGTTAGTGTTTGGGAAGCGCTGTAATTATAAAATGCCGCCGGATGCTCCGACGCCCGCCTCCAAGAAGCGCAAGGATAAAACAGTGAAGCCTAGGGTTGAGGAACCGCAGTCCCGACGCCGGTTCTTTGGAAGGCTCAGTGGAGCCGGAGGTTTTGCCAGGAGTTTCCATGGAGTCCCAGGCAGAAACTATACTCCTACAGGATGTGCCTTCTCAGGAGGTAGGCCAGGCTGAGGGGCTTCTCAGGTGACTGTTCTTCCCTCTCTTCCCAAGGTAGTTAGGGCCTCTCCTTCTGTTGCCAAAACTTCTATGAGAGGTAGGCCTACTTCAGCTTCAGTGGGGCTTCTCCTACCATTTCAGGTTCTGTACCTAAGAAACATATGCTTAAGATGGCAGAAGATTTGATTACTATGATTAGGGGTTCTATGCCCCGCCTGATAAGAGGCCTAGGGTGGAATCTGAGTTTGAGAGTTTTGAACAGTGTTCTGAGGCTTCAGAATCTTCTGTGGAAGATTTGCAGGAGTATCCTACCTATTCTGATTCTGATGTGGATGATTCCACTCCTACAGCTTCTCCACCTGAGGATTTCTCATTTTCAGAGACTTTGCATTCCATGAGGGAGCACTTTAAATGGGAAGGCCAGGATTACTCTGACTCCAGGAAAAGGCTTAGGGAGTTCTTGTTTTACCCCAGCATAGGCCTTTAGCTATTCCTCCTGTGTTGAATGTGGTGCAAGATGTTTTAGCAGAACCTATCCTGAACCCTGACTCTTTGCCGCCTGCTACTGTTAAACCTGATAGGTATTATAGGGTGCCCAAGCTCATAAATATTTGTTTAAGAGTCCTAGGCGGACCCAGAAACTATTTCCCAGGGGCCTAAGGGTGTAAAAGCTTCTGTGGTTAAAAATCCTGTCCCCACTGATAAAGAGGCTAGGGCTTTGGATAGGTGGGGAAAGAAAGTGTATACTTCTTCCACTCTAGCCATGAGAGCTTTGAATTGTCAGTTTCACATGTTAAAATATCAGAATTACCTTCTTTCACAATTGAAATCTAAGGTGGATGCTTTGGTGGAAGGTATTGAGTGTAAAGAGTTGCTGGATTTGGTTCATGTGTCCGAACAAGTGGGTAAGCATTCTTTGCAATGTGGTTTTGATGCTGTACAGGCCTCCTCGAGGGTGGCTGCTACCAGCTCTGTTCTTCGCAGGCATGCCTGGTTGAAGGATCAGAATTTAGCTGAGCATGTTAAGACAAGGATTTTGGATGCTCCTTTACAGTCTGATGTGTTGTTTGGTTCGCCTGTGGAAGCTGTTTTAAAGAAAATGGAGGACAAAGCTAAGTCTATGCAAACTGTTAAAGATTTTTGCAGGTGCAGCCACCAAGTTTAGTAGAAATTGGCCTGCTAAGGGGTGGACATATCCTGCTTATGATTCTCAGTCTAGGGGTAGGTCTAGACGTGGTAGGGCAGGGCTCAAAGTTCTTTAGGCCTAGAACAGGAGTTCACCTGCTCAGACTTCTGGTGAGGGCAGGGGTCAGTCCTTTCGTAAACAGACCCAATGACCTGTTTCTTCAGCTGCCAGCAGATTCACGTCTGGCAGCTCCTTTGGGGGGAAGACTGTCTCTTTTCAAAGAAAATTGGGATTTAATTACTCGAGACAAATGGGTGTTGGATATCATTCACCACGGTTACAGATTTTATTTCCATACAATGCCCCCTTTCAAAGGCATGCCAGACGTTCCTCCTCTACAAAGAAAAGGGGCTCACAAGCAAGTTTTACAGTTACTTCACATAGGGGCCATTCAGCCAGTCCCTGTGTCAGAGAGGGGCCTAGGATTTTATTCTCGCCTGTTCCTTGTACCAAAGAAGGGGAACACGTGGAGACCAATTTTGAATTTATCTCTCCTCAACACGTTTTTGGACATTCCCAAGTTCAAGATGTTGACGCTACAACAGCTTTTACCTCTGCTGGGCAAAGATCACTGGATGGTAACTTTAGATCTCAAGGAAGCTTACCTTCATGTGCCTATAAGGCTAAGTTGCAGAAAGTATCTGCGGTTTCGAGCTGGAAATTCTCATTATCAGTTCTCTGCATTGCCCTTTGGCTTATCTACTGCGCCCAGAGTATTCACAAAGGTTCTGGCTCCAGTGATAGCTTACTTCAGGCTTCAAGGAATTCAAATCTATCCTTACTTGGACGACTGCCTGATTCTGGCTCAAGAAAAGGAAGACCTTCTACAGCATCTGAATATGTTATAGCAGTGCTAAGATGCCTAGGGTATTCTGTGAACGAAATAAAGTCCAGTCTAGTACCCTCTCAAGACATGTGCTTTCTGGGTGTAAGACTGAATACAGCAGCCCAGATGGCCTTTTAACCCCGACAAACAAAAGAGTCTGTCACTTTACTTCTATCAACTATCTCATCAGTCCGTGCTGACTGCAAGGACAGTCCTTCAAGCATTAGGGTTCATGGCATCTTAGATTCTGGTGCTTCCCAATGCCAAACTGCATATGAGGAAGCTACAATGGTATCTCTAAAATGTATGGACACAGCACTGCCAGGATTTGGACACTGTCATTCAAATAATACCTTGCATTCAAAAGGAATTTTTGTGGTGGGCTCAGGAATGTCACCTAAACAAGGGACTCTCTGTGACCCGGCCAGAGGCAAGTCAGATACTAACGACAGATGCCTCGGACATTGCTTGGGGAGCTCATCTAAATGGAAAGTGGATACAAGACAAGTGGCCTGCCAGACTACAGCATCTACATATCAACATGAAGGAGATGTTAGCAGTCCAGTTTGCATTAATGGCTTTCAAGGAGTTACTTCTTCCAGGCAGGTGTTGATTCTAACAGACAACACAACTGTCATGTGGTACATCAACAAGCAAGGGGGAACACATTCTTATCCTCTATGCAGGCAAGCAATGATTTTATGGGAGACTGCGCTAAGCTTGCAACCAACTCTTCAGGCAAGGTTTCTGCCAGGAGCACAGAACTCCTTAGCAGATGTGTTAAGCAGACAAATCATGGATCCCCACAGTGGAAACTGGATCTTCATGTATTTCAGAAATTGACAGTGTCATGGGGAACTCCAGACATAGATCTGTTCGCTTCTCCACTAAACCACCAGCTGCCAAAGTATTGCACAAAGGGGTTTCATCACACAGCTTGGAAAGTGGATGCTCTGTCTTTCAGTTGGGAAAACCTTCATGTGTATGCCTTTTCCACCTCTACCGCTTCTTCCAAAGGTACTATTAAAGGTCAGACAAGACAGGCCAAGGATGATTTTGATAGCTCCAGATTGGCCTCGCAACACTGGTACCCACTTCTACGGAGTCTGGTAAAGAAGCCTCCATGGCCTTTACCTCTGATTCTCATCTGTTATCTCAGAAGGACGGTCATCTGCTCAATGTCAAGCTTCAATCTCTTCATCTCACAGCCTGGCATATTCTGTGTTGAAACACAGCAGGTCTCAACTTCCTCAACAAGTTTTAAATGTGATTATGGAAGCTAGAAGGCCTAGTACTAGGAGAGTGTACGCAGAAAAATGGACGAGATTTTATTTTGGAGTACAGCAAAGAATTTGGAGATTTCAGAGCCTAATTTGAGTGTGGCTCTTCAATATCTTACTGAATTATTGGACAAAGGTTTGTCCTTCTCTTCCATAAAGATTCATGCTGCAGCAATTTCAGCTCACTATGATTGTGACCCACCTTGTTTTCATCCTTTGTTCAAGCAGTTTCTAGAGGGGCAAAGAATATAAGACCCCCACGAGAGCTCCTACTCCTGCTTGGGATCTCAATTTTGTGTTGGAAAACTTACTCTACAACCTTTTGAGCCTGCAGCTACTGCTGAATTGAAATATTTGTCATGGAAG
>NC_056732.1:148287626-148369948 GCF_019279795.1 Protopterus annectens
CCCGGGGGAAATTTTATTTCCATACAATGCCCCCTTTCAAAGGCATGCCAGACGTTCCTCCTCTACAAAGAAAAGGGGCTCACAAGCAAGTTTTACAGTTACTTCACATAGGGGCCATTCAGCCAGTCCCTGTGTCAGAGAGGGGCCTAGGATTTTATTCTCGCCTGTTCCTTGTACCAAAGAAGGGGAACACGTGGAGACCAATTTTGAATTTATCTCTCCTCAACACGTTTTTGGACATTCCCAAGTTCAAGATGTTGACGTTACAACAGCTTTTACCTCTGCTGGGCAAAGATCACTGGATGGTAACTTTAGATCTCAAGGAAGCTTACCTTCATGTGCCTATAAGGCTAAGTTGCAGAAAGTATCTGCGGTTCGAGCTGGAAATTCTCATTATCAGTTCTCTGCATTGCCCTTTGGCTTATCTACTGCCCAGAGTATTCACAACGGTTCTGCCTCCAGTGATAGCTTACTTCAGGCTTCAAGGAATTCAAATCTATCCTTACTTGGACGACTCCCTGATTCTGGCTCAAGAAAAGGAAGACCTTCTACAGCATCTGGAATATGTTATAGCAGTGCTAAGATGCCTAGGGTATTCTGTGAACGAAATAAAGTCCAGTCTAGTACCCTCTCAAGACATGTGCTTTCTGGGTGTAAGACTGAATACAGCAGCCCAGATGGCCTTTTTAACCCCGGACAAACAAAAGAGTCTGTCACTTTACTTCTATCAACTATCTCATCAGTCCGTGCTGACTGCAAGGACAGTCCTTCAAGCATTAGGGTTCATGGCATCTTGTATTCTGGTGCTTCCCAATGCCAAACTGCATATGAGGAAGCTACAATGGTATCTCAAAATGTATGGACACAGCACTGCCAGGATTTGGACACTGTCATTCAAATAATACCTTGCATTCAAAAGGAATTTTTGTGGTGGGCTCAGGAATGTCACCTAAACAAGGGACTCTCTGTGACCCGGCCAGAGGCAAGTCAGATTCTAACGACAGATGCCTCGGACATTGCTTGGGAGCTCATCTAAATGGAAAGTGGATACAAGACAAGTGGCCTGCCAGACTACAGCATCTACATATCAACATGAAGGAGATGTTAGCAGTCCAGTTTGCATTAATGGCTTTCAAGGAGTTACTTCTTCCAGGGCAGGTGTTGATTCTAACAGACAACACAACTGTCATGTGGTACATCAACAAGCAAGGGGAACACATTCTTATCCTCTATGCAGGCAAGCAATGATTTTATGGGAGACTGCTAAGCTTGCAACTAACTCTTCAGGCAAGGTTTCTGCCAGGAGCACAGAACTCCTTAGCAGATGTATTAAGCAGACAAATCATGGATCCCCACGAGTGGAAACTGGATCTTCATGTATTTCAGAAACTGACAGTGTCATGGGGAACTCCAGACATAGATCTGTTCGCTTCTCCACTAAACCACCAGCTGCCAAAGTATTGCACAAAGGGGTTTCATCACACAGCTTGGAAAGTGGATGCTCTGTCTTTCAGTTGGAAAAACCTTCATGTGTATGCCTTTCCACCTCTACCGCTTCTTCCAAAGGTACTATTAAAGGTCAGACAAGACAGGCCAAGGATGATTTTGATAGCTCCAGATTGGCCTCGCAACACTGGTACCCACTTCTGAGTCTGGTAAAGAAGCCTCCATGGCCTTTACCTCTGATTCCTCATCTGTTATCTCAGAAGGACGGTCATCTGCTCAATGTCAAGCTTCAATCTCTTCATCTCACAGCCTGGCATATTCTGTGTTGAAACACAGCAGGTCTCAACTTCCTCAACAAGTTTTAAATGTGATTATGGAAGCTAGAAGGCCTAGTACTAGGAGAGTGTGCAGAAAAATGGAAGAGATTTTTATTTTGAGTACAGCAAAGAATTTGGAGATTTCAGAGCCTAATTTGAGTGTGGCTCTTCAATATCTTACTGAATTATTGGACAAAGGTTTGTCCTTCTCTTCCATAAAGATTCATGCTGCAGCAATTTCAGCTCACTATGATTGTGACCCACCTTTGTTTTCGCATCCTTTGTTCAAGCAGTTTCTTAGAGGGGCAAAGAATATAAGACCCCCGTAGAGCTCCTACTCCTGCTTGGGATCTCAATTTTGTGTTGGAAAAACTTACTCTACAACCTTTTGAGCCTGCAGCTACTGCTGAATTGAAATATTTGTCATGGAAGACTGCTTTTCTGTTGGCTATTACTTCTGCTAGAAGGGTGTCTGAGTTGCAGGCCCTTATGGCAGTAGAGCCCTTTTTCATTTTCCATAAGGACAGGGTATCATTACGCACTAATCCTTCCTTTATGCCTAAGGTGGTTTCTAGTGTGGCTTTAAACCAAACTATTCATTTGCCTACTTTTTGCAGAACCTCAAAATAAAGGGGAAAAGATTTTGCACACTTTAGATGTACACAGGCAATTGCGTTATTATTTGAGCAGGACTAAGAATTTTAGGCAGTCTCAGCAGTTACTTGTTTCTTTTGCTTTGAGTTCACAGGGCAAGCCTGTGTCAAAACGAACTATTTCTAGGTGGATTGGCTTTTGCATTGCATTTTGTTATTCCCATCATGGCAAGGAGATTCCAGCTGGGATTAGGCCTCATTCCACTAGGGCTACTGCCACTTCAACAGCATTTCTAAGGGGTGGCAACTAAGGATATTCTGGAAGCAGCTACTTGGAGTTCAGTGCATACTTTCTCTAGGCATTATCACCTTCCTATATACTCTAAGACTAGGGCTGGTTTTGCCACAGCTGTTTTACAAGGCATGTTGTCAGCTCCTGCTACTTTATAATTTGCCAGCCTCCCTTACCTCTGCTTTGGGATTCTACCCAATAGTCAGGACTGCAGCAATGGAAGACTAAGAACATAGTACAGTTTTGTACCTACCATAAATGTAGATGTTCGAGGATTCCATTGCTGCAGTCCAATTTACCCTCCCTCCTTCCCCTCTGTGTTTAGGGGTGGTTGTGTAGGTGAGTTTACATGCTTATATTTTATATATATATATATTGTTGTATATATTATACATGTTTTTGGTGCAGGTTGTTTTGGGACTTGTCTTTTGGGTCTTCTGACATCTGGGGCAAGAAAAGACTGAGGATATGACGTCGGTCATGCGCATTAGTACCCTGACGTACTGACGTCAGTCTAATGCGCCCTGACCGACGTCAGCCTTATACTCTGGTATTCGGGCCGACTGGGACGCGGACTATACCCAATAGTCAGGACTGCAGCAATGGAATCCTCGAACATCTACATTTATGGTAGGTACAAAACTGTACTTTTTGATGCTTTAGAAGCATCTTGCAGGGCTGCTTGTCACTGTGTCTGTTCTTAGAAGGCATGGTTGGCTAAAGGAACAAATCTTACCAGACCATGTCAAAGCAAAATTACTAGATGCTCCATTAAACCAAGAACGTTTGTTTGGCACTAAAGCAGAAGTTGTTCTTAAAAAGATGGAGGAAAAAGCTAAATCTATGCAAACTGTTAAAGATTTCCTACAGGTACAGCCAGCTAAATTCAGTAGGCATTGGCCTTCATAAAACTGGTCCTTACCAGTCCCTCCCTAACCTCAGTCCAAACCCAGGGGCAGCAGACCACCAAGACTACAGTCTCATGGTATACACAGATCTAAACAATGGAGTGCTCCCTCCTCAAAAACTGAATTGTAAGCCACCATCCTATGGAAAAAGTTCACAATGACTTGTCCTTCATCCTTCCCAGCCTTGCCCAAGTACTTGCACCCCTAGGAGGAAAACTCGCCCTGCATGCAAAAAACTGGGAGTATATTACCCAAGAGAGATGGGTCTTAAACATTGTATCACAAGGATACAGATTCTACTTTGACTCATTGCCAACCCCAAGTGGATTGCCGAATCTCCCCCCAAAATCAGTGGGAAGAGGCCCAAAAGTGAGGTACTTTCTCTTCTCAGTATCATAGCTATTCAACCTGATGCAGCAGAGCAAAGGAGACAGGGTTTCTACTCCAGACTGTTTGTTTCTGGTGCCCAGAAAAGAAAACTTTTGGCGCCCTATCCTGGATCTGTCAATCCTTAACACCTTCCTGGTGGTTCCGAAATTCAAAATGGTTACTCTACAACAGCTGCTTCCTATGCTAGCCAAGGACTCCTGGCTGGTCACCCTAGACTTAAAAGAAGCTTATCTGCACATCCCCATAAGGGAATCTTGCAGGAAATATCAACGTTTCAGGGCAGGCTCTATGCACTGTCATTTCTCTGCACTTCCCTTTGGCTTATCTACTGCGCCCAGGGTATTCACAAAATGCCTGGCTCCAGCCATCGCATACTGCAGGTAGAGAAAATTTCAAATATGCCCATACTTGGATGACTGCCTGATCTAGGCAGACAGGAATTACTACTTCAGCACCTGACATCTGTAAAGAGACTTCTAACTTCCCTGGGGTATACCATCAACGAAAAGAAATCACATTTGGTACCCAGACAAAAAATTGTATTCCTGGGAGCAGGCTTGAAAACAACTTCCCAGATGGCATTCCTCACTCCAGCAGAAAAACAAGTTTGACAAACTACTTCAATCTACTGGCCAGACAAACCCAGCTATCTGCAAGAAAAATACTGCAAGCCCTAGGGTTCATGGCCTCTTGCATTCCACTAATTCCATATGCAAGACTGCATATGAGGAAACTTCAGTGGTACTTAAAAAGTCTCTGGTGTCAACATTCTCAGGACCTGGAAACCATGATTCCTATCATTCCTTG
Source organism: Protopterus annectens (assembly GCF_019279795.1). NCBI lineage: Eukaryota > Metazoa > Chordata > Ceratodontiformes > Protopteridae > Protopterus > Protopterus annectens. The sequence continues at coordinate 148,292,380 of NC_056732.1, forward strand.
CCTAAGGACAGAATCCTTTGGTGGGCAGAGGCCTGCTACCACAACAAGTGACTCCCTTTCACTCAACCCCCTGCCACCCAAACCCTGACAACAGATGCATCAAACTATGCATGGGGGGGGGGGGGGCTCAAATGGCAGGCAAATGCATTCAAGGCAAATGGAGCCCAAGACAAATGCACCTGCATATCAATCAAAAAGAAATGTTAGCTGTACAGAATGCACTGACAGCCTTCAACTACTTTATTCTTCCAGGACAACTCTTGATAAAGACCAACAACACCACAGTTATGTGGTACATCAACAAGCAGCAGGGAACACATTCCTACCCATTCTGCAGGTTAGCCATGGCTCTGTGGAGCAAAGCCTTGAGCAGTCAAGTGCACCTGCAAGCTCAATTCCTGCCAGGCAAAGAAAATTCACTGGCAAATAATTTAAGCAGAAATCTAATGGACCCACATGAGTGGAAACTGGAACCAAACGCATTCAAACTTCTAATCCACAGGTGGGGAGTACCAGAGGTGGACCTCTTTGCCCCCCTCCAAACCACCAATTGAGCAAATTTTGCACCAGAATCCCCCACAGCCAAGCATGGAAGGTGGATGCCCTTTCATTTACATGTGAAAACCTCTCAATCTGTGCTTTCCCCCCTCTGCCCCTCCCCCCGAAAGTACTACTCAAGATCAAACAGGACAGGCCAAGGACAATCCTGATTGCACCAGACTGGCCACACCAGCACTGGTACCCACTTTTACACAGTCTGACAGCAGTGCTTCACTGGCACCTGCATCAGACCCCCTCTCTGCTGTCCCAGCAAGAGGGCTAGATTTTGCATCCTTAGCTGCAAACCCTGAACCTAGCAGCCTGACTGATTCTCTGAATGCATCACCACCAACCCTCAGCAAACAGGTGCTGGATGTCAACTTTGAGGCCAGGAGGCCTAGTACTAGGAAATCCTATTCAGAAAAGTGGAAAAGATACTGCTGTTGGTGTCAATCTCAGGGTAAGGACACAACCGTGCCTACCATACCTCAAATCTTAGATTACCTAGCAAAGCTGCTCCACAAAGGCCTATCCTTCTCTTCAATTAAGATTCATGACTCTGCCGTCTCAGTTCATTACAATACTGAGTCACCCTCTTTTCTCACCCTCTGGTCAAACAGTTCCTGAGAGTAGCTAACAATTTAAGACCGCCGAGGAGAGCTCCCACTCCTGCCTGGGACCTTAACTTTGTACTAGAGAAGATCCCGCTTCCCCCTTTTGAGCCTGCTGCTACAGCAGAGTTAAAATTCCTCTTATGGAAAACAGCCTTACTTCTAGCCTTCACTTCAGCAAGAACAGTGTCTGAGTTGCAGGCCCTTATGGCTGTGGAATCCTTCGTTATCTTCCAGTGGACAGGGTTTCCCTCCGGGCTTAACCCATCATTTATGCCCAAGGTGGTATACAGTGTGGCTTTAAACCAATCTATCCATTTTACCCACCTTTTTCCCTAAACCTCAGAATAAAGGGAAAAGGATGGACGTGCACAGACAGCTTAGGTTTGCTACAGGGGCGGAGGGCAAGGCTATTTCAAAACAAACCATCTCCAAATGGATAGCACAATGCATCCATTTCTGCTACAAACACCATGGAAAACCTACCCCACAGGGGATCAGAAGTCATACCACTAGGGCTGCTTCAAGCTCTACAGCATTTCTCAGGGGAGTCCCTACCAGGGATATCCTGTAAGATGCAACCTGGAGTTCTGTACACACCTTCATCAAAGCATTACCACTTACTTATCTTTTCTAAATCCAGAGCTGGATTTGCTACAGCAGTCTTACAAGGCCTGCTAGCCAGCCCTAATGCTTCTTGACTGCCTCCACCCTTCCTCAGCTTTGGGAATCAACCCAAGAGTGTGATGACTGCAACAGTGAAACACGAAGAACATAGTACAGTTGTGTACACTTACCATAAATGTAGATGTTGAGTGTATTCACTGTTGCAGTCCTTGTTACCCTCCCTCCAGTCTCCTGATTTATCTTTACTTTCTACCTATCCTCTTTTTGGCCATATCTTATGGCATTGGTATTTACTTTTTACTGGAGGTGTTCCGCACCATTTAATTGCTTCCTATTTTGTTGGTTCCTGAGATCTGTGGCAAGAAAAACTGATGTAATGGCATCAGCTGCATGTTTTATACCCCTGACTACCTGACGTCATGGAAGAGGCGCCAGCATCCGACGTAGAAATCCCAAGACTGTGGTATTCGGGCCGACCTGAGGGCTTACCTGCAGGCAGATAACCCAAGTGTGATGACTGCAACAGTGAATACACTCTAACGTCTACATTTATGGTAAGTGTACACAACTGTACTTTCTATGTTTTTGTGAATGGATATCCCACATAAGGTATTTTTCAGATGTACGTCCCTTTCGTAACATCGAACGAGATGACAGCCTTAGTAAATTAATTGTGTATGCTTGACGCTAAGGTCATGCTGAAAGAAATGATGCAACACACGGTGCTGCTGAAGCTTTGAGGTTTGACCATTTTCTAAGGCTGACAGCATCAGTGAGCTGACGAATTTGAAACTTGCTTTTGCAGAGGAATACAAATAACTTATTTTGAGATAAGCATGCATGTGGACCTGATGTAACTGTGACCACGTGCCAGAGTTCCCATTCATTGCGCATGCACCAGTCACTCTTCTCACCTTTTTTTGGAAGAACAGTGTGGCACCACTTGTCATACAAAGTGCCAGATATTACTTTGAGCAGCCCCATAACCTGCAGGGTTCTTAAGATTGCTATCTACAGCTAAAACACTGATTGAAACCTGAATAGAGGCAGCAGATATTAAAACACAAGAAAAAGATTTGTATGTTCAAAACTCCATACATTGAATATCACTTAGTTTGTACTAAGAAGTGTTGCTTTGCTGCTATTATAACAGAATAATACATTGCTTTAAAAAAATAATAATAAAAGCTAGCAATTGGTAATACTAACTACTACCTTTTGTTACACTCAGGACTGCAGCTGTTTCACTACCAACATTTTGGTTGGGATTAGGCTCTCTCTGTTAGCAGTAATAACACCAAAGATGTTACCACTAACTACTTATATTATTTCCCCTTCCTAGATATTTCTACAAATTTCCGTGGATTATTTTAACCCAGTAACTCTACTTTACACTCGTGCCTTTTTCTTTCTTAGAGTAATCTCTCTGATTGTTTCTTGAGAATTGGGTTTCCCTGTATCTCTCTCTTCTAATTGGCTATACGCTCTGACAGAGTAAATAAGAGGTGGTGGTGTTGCCCTACTATATATATATAAAAAAAATCTCTCCATAGAAACATTATCCGACATTACTTTAGAACTTAAAACTGTAGAAATACTGTATGCCAAACTAAAAATCAACTCTAATAAAAAATATATATAATAGGTCTTTACATGTCACCAGGAGATAATATTCTGATGCTTGAAAACTTACTACACTGGTGTTGTAATAGCCTACCTCAGGAAACACTTGTCTTGGGTGATTTTAATATAGACTGGTCAGGTTGCAATTCCCCACACCCCAAAAATTATATCAGTCTGCACGGTTTCTGCCATCTCATTCAGGGACCCACTAGGGTTGGTAAAACTTCAGACAGACGTTCCACCTTAGACTGGATGTTAACATACAGGCCAAACCTATACTCCCTCTCAGGTTGCCTACCAGACAGGCTTAGTGGTCATTTCCCCACTTCTCTGGTGAGAAGGAAAACAATATAATCTAAACAACCCATACTCCTACAAATAGGAAATAAAAAGAAACTGAACCCCTGCGAACTTGTAGAGATGCTTAAACACTGTAAATGGACACCTTCAAAGCTCCTACCCTTTCAAGACACAATAAGTACTTCAACACTACTTCCATTCTTGACTCACAAGTACTAGGATATATACGTGTTAAATCTAAGGATGCTGCATGAATACAAAAAGAAACACTAAATCTCCTCAGACTTAGAGATAAGGCTTGGTCATTCTGGAAAACTTATAGGTCCCAAATCACATTTCAAACTTATTGGGAACTAAGGAATAAAGCAAAGAAACAAATTAAAACAGATAGTTTACTACGCTGAAATACAAGCCAAACACCAACAAAATCCACAAAAATTCTGGTCCACTAAATAATATCCTTCACCCGGGTAAAATAGGAGCCCCTCCCCCAACCACCAATAACTCAGAGAATATAGCCACTCAATTTAACAAATCTTTTACAGAAACCACCCTAAACTAGCTAAAAGTCAAATACCCATTACAAACAAACCCTCCTTCCCACTACCTAACCTCTCATCCACCTTCTCACTGCAACCAGTATCAACTGATACCATCAAAAAACTTCTGAAAAAAACTAAAACCAACTACACTAGCAGCCGACAAACCACCGGCAGAATACTTAGCAGATGGCATAGCATACCCTATATCAATACTGATCAGTAGTTAAACACCAGGTCCCTTCCATCTGGAAAACTGAGTACATTATTGTCTTACATAAAGGTGGCCCATCAGCTGATCTCAACAACTATCGACCAATTGCAATATCCCGCATCTCTAAAATTTTAGAAAGGGTAATTCATAAGCAAGTCACAGACTACCTACTTAATAATAAACTTCTAACTGATATCCGGCACGGTTTTAGGTCATTCCATAGCACAACAACCGCCCTGTTATCATTTACTAATGTCATCAGTCTTCACAGGTGGAATAATTATTACACCTCTTCTATCTTCTTAGACATGTCAAAAACGTTTGATGTGATCTCTCATACACACCTTCTTAACACCCTCTCAGATCTACAGTTCTGTAAATCCACACTTGCATGGTTCAAAGATTATCTCACAGGATGTCAACAAGCAGTCTCATGGCAACAGACCCTATCATCCTTGTTACCAGTTAAACTTGGAGTACCACAAGGCTCTATATTAGGCCCACTCCTATTCTCTATATTTACTAATAACCTACATCTTGTAACCTTTCATGCGTCACTCATCCAATATGCAGACGACTTAACAGTGATTTATTCTGCACCCTCTATTTTAGAACTTAAGACTCCAACTCAGAAAGCCTTTCAAGAAGTTGAATCCTGACTAACAATTGCTACTTTAATCTTAAACCCTAAAAAAACTATTAGTATTCTCTAAACAAAACTGCTCCCTCCCCTAACACTTTTTACATTACCTCCCATAACAGTACATGTAATGTGATCCTATCTCGCCTACATTCTCTACAGATGGGTTCGGAGCCGATCCTCGGCTCCGACTCGGCCGCTATACAATAGAACGCAGTCTCTTATTGGCTGAGTTACCTCGTATCCCAGGATGCACCACTACTGCTTCCCCAGATCTCATTTGCCGCTTCTGAAGCATAGACGTGGTCTCGGACTTGGCTGAGCTAAGTGCCTCTTAGTCAGATTTTTTTCTGTCTGGTTTTGCGCTAAAACTTACCCAAAAGCTGTTTTAACAGCTACTTATTGTTGTGTGACTGTGTATTTAAATTTTTTTGTGGTAAAATTGTATTTTTTGTGGTACTTAAGTGATCCCGTTTAATTTAGAGGGGCCTTGCCCTATCCTAGGCGTTTTAGTTAGAGTCTAGGCTGTCCTTGTGTAGTTTTTGTAGTTTAGTGCGTTTGTAGTTAGATAGCCATGTCGAAGGAACATAGACCATCAGGTTTTAAGAAATGTTCAAATGTAATTATAAAATGTCCATTACGGACGACCATTCATTGTGTGTCTACTGTCTGGGCCCGAAGCACCTCCAAGAATCCTGTAGCGTTTGCCACGCTTTTTCCTCTCGCGTCCACCAAGAGAGGAAAAATAAGTTAATTTTGAAAGGGCTTATTACCCCTTCCTTTGAGGAAGCCCTATCTTCTTCTTCTTCCCCTTCGAGGAAGAAAAAGTCTTCGGCTCCGACCAGCCCGTCTGATCCGGCAGCTAAAAAGTCGCGGCAGGCTTCTCCGTCGGCTCCACGGACTTCGGAGCCGAGGGCGGAACGGTCTGCCTCGATGTCTCCAGCCTCGACTCCTCTGGCTTCGGAGTCGAGAGGCGAGTCATCTCCATCGGCTCCACTGCCTTCGGAGCCGATGGAGGTTGCCCGCTCAGACTCTTCCCCTTCGGTGCCGAAGTCCACATCGGCTCCGAGGGAAATTGCAGTGGTAGTGGAATCTCCCTCGGCGCCGATTCTTCTCGAACCCATACGGAGCCGGTCCCCCAGTCTTTCGGAGCCGGGGGAGAAGTCGACTTGGACCCGGTCGGTCTCTTCTCGGTCGTCGAGGATGTCTGGTTCGGATTTAGACAGGGTGCTTCAAAGGCTTTTTCAGTCTCCGGTCTTTGCAAAATTGATCTCGGCTCCAGCCCAGTCGGCTCCGGAGCCTATTTCCCATCCTGTTATCTCGGTTCCTCCTCCAACAGCTTCGGCATAGTTGGAGTCAGTGTTGGTGGAGCCGGTGGAGGTTGTCGGGTCGGTTCCGACCCTAACTCCAACCCCGTCCTTTGGGTCGGGGTTCGGTACGCGGACCTCCTCTGTTGGCCCCGGGGGGACGCTTCGGGACTGATCCTTTCGGTTCCGAGCCTCCCTCTCGGTGAGTCGGCTGCGGGAGTTCCGACTGCTGTTGTGGCCTCGGGGGATGAACCATCCCAGGACTCTGGGGGTCCCGCCTTCGAGGCCATGAGGAGTGCCTTGGCCAAATCCTCTCTGGCCACTTCTACCATCTCACCACCACCTTCCCTTGGCACGGAGACTGGCTCCTTTGCAATCCCCCTGTCTCACGACAGCGGAGCCCTTGGGCCTGAGGTTACCCCCATTGGGGGTTCCCTTCTTCCTGGAGGTCCCTCCGAAACGCTTTCGGAGGAACCTCCGAGGAAGAAACTGTGTAAGAGGAAGCACGTCGACTCCCCTGATGAGTCTTATCACCTCGGATACCGACCTCGATGATGCGGAAGGGTCCCCCAAGTCGTCCTCGGATGATGTATCCTTTGCAGACATCTTGGAGATCCTTAAGCAACGAGGCGACTGGCAGTCCAAACCCCCTTCTGCTGAGGAGTCTGTTTTCCTCAAGGCCTTCGGGGCTCAGCCCTCCACCTCCTGGGTGTCTCCGCCTTTCAATGAGCTTCTGGATTTGATCTCTCGAAGGGCGTGGGAACACCCGGATTCTGTTGAACCGGTGCCAGCTCGCCCCAATAAATTTCTTTCGGCTCCCCCTGATAAGGACTTTCTTTCGAAAGGTGTGGCTGTAGATGCCATGGTGGTGGCATCTGCCACCCAGCAAGATGTGGCAGAGGCTTCAACGTCCATCCATCCTCCTAATAAGGAGTCTAGGAGCATGGATCGGTACGGGAAGCGTACCCTTTCTTCAGCGACCTTTACATTAAGGTCTCTGAACTACTTGACGCATTTCACGAGACTGCAGAGGGATCTGGTCAAGGAGCTTTCGGATACCCTCTCCGGTAACTTACCTGAGCAGTTGGCCCAGACGGTTAACTCCCAGTTGGCTACCCTGTCCTCGTTATCCAACTCGTCCATGAGGCTCATTTCTTATGCAGCCGAAGGAGCGAGCAGAGCGGCGGGAACAGGTGTTGCTCTACGGAGACAAGCCTGGCTACGCCTGTGTCACTTTGCGGAGGCCTTTAAGTCTTCCTTTGCCAACGCCCCCTTTGATGGGTCCTCACTGTTTGGACCCAAGGTAAAGGACACTTTGACTCGCTGCGAACAGGAGGGTAAGACTTTAACTGCCGTAGGGGCCCGGTTTTCCACTCCCTTCAGACCTTATCCCAAGACTCGAAGAGGAGGGAAAATGTGGTTCCGTAAGTCTCAAAAGCCTTACTCGTCGCAGCAGAGCGATTCCCTTTCTAGAGGCAGAGGAGGGGGAAATTTTTCAGGGAGACGCCGTCCCAGAGGCGGCGGAGGCCCCCGCAACACTGGAGACCACGAGTCCTTTCGTGGCTCCTCCTCCTTCCTCCTTCCAGCATCCCTGAAGGAGTACCCGACTGTGCAGCTCCGGAGCCAGTTGGGGGTCGTTTTTCGAGACACCTAAAGGCCTGGGAAAATATCACTCAGGACCAATGGGTGCTCCGAATCATCGCCGGAGGTTGCACCATTCCCTTCTCTCAAACCATCCCAAAGAATCCCGGACCCGCCACACAGTCAACGGGATCATGCAGCCAGCGAAATATCGAAGCTGCTTCAAAAAGGAGTCATCCAACCTGTCCCCGCAGATCAGGCCGGATCAGGGACTTACTCAAGATTCTTTTTGGTACCAAAAAAAGACCGGGGACTTGAGGCCCATTTTGGATCTCAGCAAGTTAAACCGATTAGTGAAAAAGTCCAAATTCCGGATGGTCACCTTGCGATCCATTCTCCCGCTTTTGGAGAAAGGTGTTTGGATGTGCTCCATAGATCTCAAAGATGCCTATTATCACATTCTGATAGATCAGGCATCGAGGAGACACTTGAGCTTCAGCCTAGGAGACAGTCATTTCCAGTTCCGAGCACTGCCCTTTGGTCTCACCACAGCCCCCAGGGTGTTCACCAAATGTTTGGCGGTGGTGACTGCTCACCTGAGAAGTCTAGGATTCCAGGTGTTTCCATACCTAGACGACTGGCTCCTAACTGCCACCTCCAGGCATCTACTCTTGAAAACTCTAGCAGCCACTATCTCTCTAGGCAACCCCTTAGGAATCCCCTTCAGTTGGACAAAATCTGTATTGCTGCCATCTCAGCGTATTCTGTTTATTGGTGCAGAAATAGACTCAAGGCAGATGCGAGTCTATCTTCCTGCGGAAAGGATAGCAACGCTGCAGTCTCAGGTTCGGGCATTACTCCTCAGACGTCGTGCTCCAGCGAGAATGGTCCTGCAGCTGTTGGGTTCCATGTCAGCCACCATTCTTCTGGTCCCCTTGGCAAGGTTGCATATGAGGATACTCCAGTGGCTCCTATCAGTCCAGTGGTCTTATCAAGACCTTCCCCTCAGTCACCACATATTGATCACAGAGACGTGCAAACAGGATCTTCGTTGGTGGCTTCTTTCCTCCAACCTGAATCTAGGGCGACCCTTCGTTCCCCCATTCCCCTCGGCCACGTTGACTACGGACGCCTCCCAGACAGGGTGGGGGGGACATTATCTGGACAGGTCGGTCCAAGGCACGTGGCACACCGACAAGAGTCTTCTCCACATCAATATCCTGGAAATGAGGGCGGTGCTTTTAATGTTGCAAGCACTGCACGATCACCTCCCCCAGGGTACGATTGCCATTCAGTCCGACAACATGTCTGTAGTCTGGTACTTAAACAAGCAAGGAGGGACCAGGTCTTACCCCCTTTGCAGAGAGGCCATTGAAGGTATGGGATTGGGCGATTGCTACCAAACGTTTCCTAGTGGCAACACACATTCCGGGGAGATCCAACGTGATAGCCGACAGACTGAGCAGAACTATTCTCTCCCCTCACGAGTGTTCCTTGAACGACAGAGTGGTAGCACAGATTTTCACGAGATGGGGAGCTCCTTGTTGCGATCTCTTCGCAACTCCCGTCAACGCGAAATGCCAGCAGTTCTTCTCTCACCCCAGTTCCGGGGGAGATCCCCAAGGATGCTCTAGTCCAAGTTTGGCCCCCCAGTCTGCTATACGCTTTTACACCGGTTCCCCTTCTCCCCAAGGTGATTCAGAAGGCGATTCGCTTGGGAAGCAAAATGATTCTAATCGCCCCATACTGGCCTCGTCAAGTCTGGTTCCCCTTTCTTCACAAATATGCATTGGAGGGTCCCTGGTTCCTGGACCAAGTTCCGGACCTCTTGACGCATCAGTCCCTCTATTCATTGAAGTTAGCAGCTTGGCTACTCCTCTTCCGACCATAGTTAGGAGCCATTCTTTCGACCCTGAAGTCATGCATATTTTGTCCTCGGCCCACAAGACTTCTACTAAAAAGATGTATAGCAATAAATGGAAGAGGTTTGCTATTTGGGCCCAACTCCGAGGATTAGACCCTATGACAGCCTCGGTGTCAGAGGTACTGAAGTTTTTAGCTTCCCTGTTCAACCAAGGTTGTTCGGTGTCTACCATCAAAGTTCAATTGGCTTCTATTTCCAATTTTCACGAGAGCGTAGAACCACCTTTAATGAGCAACAAGTTGTGCAAAGCTTTTATTAAAGGAGCTTGGCTTCTACGGGCCCCTATATCTCATCCTGCACCACCGTGGGACCTTAACGTGGTGTTAGGTGCATTAACCTCATCTCCCTTTGAGCCGGCAGCAACCTGTGACTTAAAATTTCTTTCTTGGAAGACTGCTCTTCTAGTTGCTATTACATCAGCCAGGCGAGTTTCAGAACTTCAAGCCCTGTGTGTCAAACCACCATACCTGGTATTTCACAAGGATAGAGTATCTCTTAGACCAAACCCATCCTTTATACCAAAGGTTTGTTCTAACTTTTGTTTGCAACAATCACTGGAATTACCGGTCTTTTTCCCTAAGTATTCAAACAGAGCTGAATATACCTTTCACAGCTTAGACATGCACAGACAATTACGTTTCTATTTGAATAGGACACACCAAGCACGAAAATCAGATCAACTGTTTGTGTCCTTTTCGGATAGTAAATTAGGCAAAGCCGTCACAAAAGTCACTATTGCCAAGTGGATCAGAGACTGTATCAGTCATATTTATCATTTCAAATAAGGAGCTTATAGTTCCAGTGAAAGCTCATTCTACCAGGGCTATGGCCACTTCGGCAGCCTTTCATTCCAAGCTCTCTATTAGTGACATTTGTGCGGCTGCTACGTGGTCTTCTCTACACACATTTATTTCTCACTACAAATTGGATGTGGCATCTAGGGGTCGAGCTTCCTTCGGTTCCACGGTTCTCAGGAGCGTTTTCCAGTGAGCCACCCAGGAATTAGGTGCTAGGGACGCTGTCCCATCTGTAGAGAATGTAGGTGAGATAGGATCACATTACATCTTTTAGTTATGTACTTACCATAACTTTAGATGTATGGGATCCATCTCGCCTACATTCCTAATAACCCACCCTCCTTCCCCCTGCCTCGTAGACCAGAAGAGACTGGACGATCCGAATTCAACTTCTTCCTCTCTTGAAACACTTGGGAATGTTATAACAATAGTCTATGTGTGTGTGCATGTGTGCGGACAAACAAGATCTGGGGAAGCAGTAGTGGTGCATCCTGGGATACGAGGTAACTCAGCCAATAAGAGACTGCGTTCTATTGTATAGCGGCCGAGTCAGAGCAGAGGATCGGCTCTGAACCCATCTGTAGAGAATGTAGGCGAGATGGATCCCATACATCTAAAGTTATGGTAAGTACATAACTAAAAGTTGCATAACTCTCATCACAGCACACTAAACTACTAGGAACTGAAATTGACAAACTTAAATTTGATATTCACATTTCTCATACAGTTAGTTTACAAAAAATGTGGCACTCTATATAGGAACAAAAGTACTTCACAACAAATACCAAAAATAGCCGTCACTCAAACCCATCTACTCTCCACTTTACTATATGCAGCCCCCATTCTCTCCAACATCAAGAAGACTGAATTATAAAAACTGGAAACCTGCTACAATAAAATAGCAAGATTTGCCTCAAATTCACCAGCTAGATCTCAGCATTGCCTAGCACTCAAGCAACTCGTCTGGTTAGAATTTTCACAACTCCTTCACTACACACAGCTTCTATGGCCCACAAAATTCTTTCTGAACCTGAAAAAATACCTGCCCTTCAAACTCTTCTTAAAACCCTATACTCCTGCTAGACTACTACTGTCCACCAACAGAAACCATATACATCCAAAAACCAAGCAGGAGCTTCCCCCTTTTCAAACTACATAGGTAAACTCTGGAATGGCTTACCAACAAATCTTGTCTCCTTATCCCTAACAACATTTAAACCAGCCTTAAAAAACTACCTCCTTAACAACTGGATCTGCCTTTGCACTACTCCCAGCTAATTACCAACTATCTCATACTCCACTAGTTCTCTGTAATTTCCTACCTACCTCACAACTAACACTGTATGCAATCTACCATTAACATTATCAATAGGGAAAAGAATAACGCTAACTCTTGGTTGTGCAATTATCTCTAACACTATGTAAAGATGAATTGCACTTTAATGTCTCCAAGTAGCATATAACAAACTAGAAGATATTCGCTATTACTCTAGATAAAATGCCTCAAATGACCTGCTGTTTTTTAACGTTATATTGATATTATGTACATTACAGGTACTTAGCCTTGGTAACTTGCACAGGATACATTTATGTAAAAGTTTACATTATTCCTACCAAGCATTTTTTGACTTGTATCATACATTTTTGTATCATATTTGTATACTTTACTTATTTTGTATTTGTATTTTACTGTTGTAACTGGAGCTTTTCTCCCCGGGCTGCCGCTGAAAAAGAACGTGTCCAGTCAGACTTTCCCAGTAAACAAATGTAAAATAAGTAAAATAAATAACTTATTTTTTCCCCAGATCACTGGGTTTTATTACTTGGAAGTTGTATGATAGTGTACCCTGCTTCAAGGTCCACTGCAAATATAGTCAAATTCTGACCATAACATTGGATTTGTCAATGTCTTTTGAGGTGCTTTTGCATTGGACATCAGGCTGTCACTTTTTCCATCTCAGGTGTTTGACCTGGAAAAGCATATACCCCACTCTAATTTTATCTCTTTGTTATTGAAAATAGTATTGAAGATCTTGTTGACGGTAGTGGTTTCTCAAATTTCAAATTTATTCTGTGAAAACTAGGCACTGCTTGTAAAAATATTGAACCCCAAAAGTACAACAGCAACAATTAAAACAAACCAATAACATTGGAAAAAGTGTTACCAAATAAACAAGCTGTGTGATAAGAGAACTGGATCTTAAGGTGGAAGATAAGTGCTGAATTGGAAGAGGAAATAGTTTACTGAAGTAGACATGAGAAGCATTAGCATTGTTTGTGGCTCAGTGAGTAGTGCACTCAACCTTGATGCAGGAAAATCAGAAGACTGGCAACTCTCATCCATATCTAGAACTTGGATTCATTTTCCAGTATTGATACTGCAGTGCAGCAAAAGGGAGGGGGCTTCCTCTCATGAGGTGCCATCCTTTGAGCTTGACATTAATTTGAGGTCCCATCTACGTAAGCTTGGGTAGCTGAGATTGATGATAAAAAATCCCATGACACTTATCAAAAAGAATACGGAAATTTCAGTAGTACCCTGGCCAAGTTTACTTTAGGCAGTATGACTGTATCCTCTGGTGTTCCCTGAAAATAGCAGACAGTATGGTAAGACTAACCCAGTGAGCAAAATATAAAATTCATTTAATGAAAGCAGGGACTGCGTTGGTTGGTTGGTTGTTTACTCGGCTTTTCTTTAAGCTGTCCAGTACTTGCATAACTGTTCTAGCCGTTGTTTATTTTTCTTAGACCTGCCAAATGTCTGACAGGCATGCAGTGAATGTTTGTTGACTTTCACCTTTTTTGTAGTAGGATTGTGATTTATTTCCTTTTTTTATTCTAGAGAGCAAAGACAAAAAGAGGCAAGTAAAGTCGCAGTTGTTAACAGTTTTCCAAAAGATAGAGATTATAGAAGAGAAGCTATGCAAGCAGCACCTGCTAGTGGTTTTACCAGTGGAAGTAAGTGTTGCTCTTTGCTTTTTTATGTGATTAAATGCATGAATATTTGTAGCATTTCTTTCTGTGTAGCAGTGGATCAGTATTTCATTTGCCGTTAAAAACTGGTAACAGTTCAAAACAAATGTGTAGATTTAAAATATTGGTTTACTTGTTAACTTTTCATAATGTGAGCGAAAAAAATGCATATTGTATCAGAGTCTTAGATGTGAAAGGAAAATTGTTCTTTGGGATTCAAAGCCTAAGATCTTCAGGCTTGCTGTGTTGGTGTCACTGCTGCTGGACTAAAAAAAGAGCCTCTGGACAGATATTTTTATGTTGCTTAGCCTTGGTTCTGATTGTTATATTCATCAGTATTTATCAGGAAACTCCTTTACTAACATCCCTTCAGTACTGTTGCTTGTAGAACAACATTAAATGAAAGAAATTGATCTGAAGTAGAAAGTGGCTTTTTGGGGATTCCTGTAACGTAATAATTGTGTTGTGTCTAGCACATTTTGGCACTGGTTGTCAAACACTGATCTGATGTTTGTCAATCTTCATTAATTCTTGACAATTGCAATAAGGTTCCAGTCTTTGGAACTGACTCATCCTTTATACAGCTCACGCCAGCCAAAAAACTTTTGAGCTAAGTCTCTACCTACAATGCCCCTCTTTGTATTACCTCAGATCTTGTTTGCAGCTCTGTCAGCAACACGTGTCAGCCGTTGCTCTCAGCTAAGTGACTTAGTTTTTCTTCAGCAACTTAAATATTCTTAAACTTTCTAGTTTCATGATTTCCTTTGAGTGTGAGTAGCTTTACCCCATACTTTTTTCCTTAGATCTCCTCTGTTCATTCTTAACCTGTCAGGGTTTTTCTCTGATACCACTGATGTTCATCGTGTTACCCTGCTGCAGTCGTCACACTTGGGTTATCCTGTCGTCAGGCGGTCCCGCAGAAGGCCGGAATTACGAAGTCTTGGTCCGGCGTCGGTTGCTGTCGCTTCTTCCCTGACGTCAGTGCGCCAGGGGTATAAATAATGCATCCGACGCCATCTTCTTCAATCTTTCTTGCCGCTCGGTGCCCGAAGCAGAAGCAGTTCGCAAGTGCCGGTCGGCCGACTCCTGAGATTTTCGAACTCGAATTTCAGACCGAAGTCTTCAGTAAAGCTAAGTACCCCGTTGGGGAAACTTTTCTTGCCTCAGGCCGATGTCAGAAAAAGTTAACAATTGTATTTCTTGTGGGAAGCAAATACCTCATAAGGATTTTCATTCTTATTGCATACCCTGCCTAGGCCCAGACCACGACTTCACTAGTTGTAGTTTTTGTGCTAGGTTTAATAAGCGTACTATAAAAAGACGCTTTGATTTCGCACGACACTACTTCGCTAGAAAATTTAACTATGAAAACATCCGAAGCGTGACAGAGAAACACAAAAATCCAGGCAGAGTGGCAAACCCAACTAGTCCAAGTGCAGTGACCTTGTCGGAATATCTCCACCAGTAGCAGATTAATTTACAAGAAACATTGAAGCACGCTGCTGGGGAAAATCCTGCCAAGTTGGGTTTAACAGCTCCGTTGTGTAGAGCAAGCGTGTGGACACCCGTCAAGGAGACTGTAACTAGTACCGTCGCGTGCAGCGTTAGCCTTGACAGCAACTAAAATTTAACTACACTATGCCGTCTGAGCAACCGACTACCGGCGTGCACAAAAAATGCAAGGATAAGGACAGGCAGCGTAGACCCAGGCCAGACTCCGAGGCCTCGGCTGGTCCGGTCTCTGGTTCACCGGTCTTCAGTGTGGCTCCGACGCAGCCCCTGACTACCGCATATCTGGAACCCGAGACCGCTTCGGAACTTTTGGCGGAAAGTACCAGGCCGACGCAGCCATTTTGTTCAGCCCCTACCGACGACACTGCTGAAAAAGATGTTGGTGCTGCAGAAACACCTTTAGTTTCTGAAGGCGTCTTCAGACCGACGCTCACCATTAAAACGTATCCTAAGACAAAGACTCCTATTAAACCTAAAAAGACTGCACTTCAGTCCCCTGTTCAAGGCCCCATGCCTAAGAAACAGATGCTCAAAAAATGGCTGAAGATTTGATCTCTTAATCAGGGGTTCCCAACCCCCTCCTGACAAAAGGCCTAGACAAGAGGAAGATTATTCATCCTCTGAACAAGTGTCTATTTCCTCAGGCTCCTCTGAGGACCAAGATTACTCCTTCTCCCCTTATGAAGATTCTGATGCTGAGGATTCCATTCCCTCAGCTTCTCCCCCTGAAGACTACTCCTTTGGGGAAACTTTACACACTATGAGGGGACATTTTCACTGGGAAGGTCAGTACTACTCTGACTCAAAGAAAAGGCTCAGAGTTTCTTTTACTCCCCCAGCACAGACCACTTGCCATCCCCCCAGTTTTAGTCATTGTGGATGATGTTTACTTAGAATCCAGTTTGAACCCAGACTCTCTGCCTCCTGACAGATACTGTAGACTGCCTGATTCCCACAAATTTCTTTACAAAAGTCCTGTTGCTGATCCAGAGACCATCTCCCAGGGTCCCAAAGGGGCTAAGGCTTCTATGGCGAAAAATCCTGTACCCTCTGAAAGGGACTCCAGAGCACTACACAGGTGGGGGAAAAAGGTTTACACCGCAGCCACTCTAGCTATGAGGGCACTAAATTGCCAGTTTCACATGCTAAAATATCAGCAGTTTCTAATGTCTTAGTTAAAACAAAAAATGAGCACTCTCCCTCAACAGTCTGAATTGAAAGAAATGCAGGATCTGTTGCATGCAACTGAACAGGTGGGCAAACATACTTTGCAATGTGGGTTTGATTCTTTGGAGGCTTCCTGCAGAGCAGCTGTCACTGGGTCTGTTATACGTAGGCATGCTTGGTTAAAGGAACAAACTCTGCCTGATCATGTTAAAGCAAAGCTTCTAGATGCTCCCGTACAGCAGGATGTTCTTTTTGGAGATAAACCAGAAGTCGTGTTAAAGAAAATGGAGGATAAGGCAAAATCTATGCAGTCAAAGATATCCTACAGGTACAGCCCCCTCGCTTCAGCAGAAATTGGCCAACAAAAAATTGTTCCTTTCCAGCTACTGACAGGCCACAGAGGGGTAAATACAGACGTCCAAGAGGCAAAGGACGACCACAAGCCCAGTACAAACCTCGACAATGGGGCACTGCAGCACAGAAGGGAGGAGAAGACCGGTCCCAAACTACCAGAAGGCAAATTCAATGACTTGCACCTCATCTGGCCAAGCAGCACTCTCTTGGCAGCCCCCATGGGAGAAAAACTCGCATTTTTTTCAGACAACTGGCACATTGTCACAAAGGACAAATGGGTCCTAGACCATAATTTCACGAGGATACAGATTCCATTTTCACACCTTGCCAATGAAAAGAGGAATGCCAAACCTGCCACAAAATCAATGGGCAGAGGCACAAAAGCAAATTACAGCTCTCATGGACATGAGAGCCATTCAACTGGTACCTACTCGAGAGCATGGCCAAGGATTTTATTCGACTCTTTCTAGTTCCCAGAAAGGACAATGCCTGGAGACCAATTCTGGGCCTTTCAATTCTAAACACCTTCTTACAAGTACCCAAATTCAAGATGCTAACACTACAGCAGCTTCTTCCCATGTTGGGCAAGAAGGCATGGCTAGTAACGTTGAACCTCAAGGAGGCATACCTGCATGTCCCTATCATAGACAAAGTTGCAGAAGATACCTCCATTTCATTGCAGGTTCAACCCATTACCAATTCTCTGCACTGCCCTTTGGCTTATCTGCTGCGCCCAAGGTTTTCACAAAATGCCTGGCACCAGTAATTGCATACTGCAGACAGAGGAATTCAGATATACCCATACCTGGACGACTGCCTCATCCAAGCAGAAAGCAAGGACATCCTCTTACAACATCTGGCTTTTGTAAAACATCTAAGTTGCCTGGGGTACACAGTAAACGAAAAGAAATCAAAACTAGTACCCTCACAAAATATGACATTCATGGGTGCCAGCTTGAGTACAACAGCCCAGAAGGCTTATCTGATGCCAGACAAACTACAACTGACTCAATATTTCAAAACAATGGCAACAAAGACCCAACTACCTGCAAGAAAAATTCTGCAGGCCTTGGGCTTCATGGCATCTTGCATACTACTAATACCATTTGCAAAGCTGCATATGAGAAAATTACATTGGTACTTAAAAAGCGTATGGTCTCAACACAGCCACAGCTTGGACACAATATCTCTCATTCCCTGCCTACAACAGGAGTTTCTATGGTGGTCACTGGCATGTCATCTCAACAAGGGTCAGCCTTTCACCTTGCCCCCAGCCAGGCAAACTATGACAACAGATGCATCGGACTACGCCTGGGGGGCACACATGGCAGGACAGTGCATTCAAGGCGTATGGTCTGCAGATCAAAGGAATCTGCACATCAATCAAAAAGAGATGCTAGCTGTACAGAACGCTCTGACAGCCTTCAAGAATCTATTCCATCCAGGACAACTTACAATAAGGACGGACAACACCACAGTAATGTGGTACATAAACAAACAAGGGGGTACACACTCCTACCCTCTATGCAGGCAAGCAATGAATTTGTGGAACACAGCTCTGGTTTACCAAGTTCACTTACAAGCTCAATTCCTGCCAGGACAAAAGAACACATTGGCAGATGACCTCAGCAGAAACATCATGGATCCCAATGAGTGGAAACTGGATCCACAAGTATTTGCAATGATAACTCAAGAATGGGGCCTTCCAGACATGGACCTGTTTGCCAGTCCTCAAAACTATCAACTAACAAAATTTTGTACAAGGACACTTCACCATCAAGCTTGGAAAGTGGACGCACTCTCATTCAGCTGGAAAAACCTGACAGTATATGCCTTCCCTCCATTGCCTCTCCTCACAAAGGTGCTTCTGAAAATCAGAAAGGAGAGACCACGACTGATGCTCATAGCCCCAGACTGGCCACGCCAGCACTGGTACCCACTATTGAGGAATATGGCCCAGGGCCCACCTTGGATTTTACCACAAACTGCCCATTTGCTCACACAGCAAAACAATCAGATTCTTCACAGCCAGCTAAAAACCTTAAATCTGGCTGCATGGAAAATCACCTAAACATCCAGCCAGCTCCTCTTTCCCAAGCAGTTATGGCTGTTATTCTGGAAGCTAGGAGGCCCAGCACCAGGAAGGCCTATGCGGACAAATGGAAAAGGTTTTGTGCTTGGAACCAAACTAAAGGCCAAAACACACTTCAGCCTCACCTGCCTCAGATTCTACAGTATTTAACTGAGATGTTGCACAAAGGACTTTCTTTTTCTTCCATTAAAATCCATGCATCAGCTATTTCAGCCCACTACAACACAGAGCCACCCTTATTTTCGCATCCACTTCTAAGGCAGTTCCTCAGAGGGGCAAAAAACATTAGGCCCCCCAGGAGAGCACCTACACCAACATGGGACCTCAATTTTGTTCTGGAAAAACTTACGCTACCTCCCTTTGAATCAGCTTTCTCTGCAGATCTACAGTTCCTATCATGGAAGACCACCCTGCTGCTAGCAATAACTTCAGCTAGAAGAGTCTCAGAGCTGCAGGCACTAATGGCAGTGGAACCTTTCCTCATTTTCCATCAAGACAGAGTTTCTGTATGAACTAATCCTTCCTTCATGCCTAAGGTGGTTTCCAGTGTGTCTTTAAATCAAACCATTCACTTACCCACCTTCTTCCCAAACCCACAGAACAAAGGAGAAAGACTCCTGCATTCCTTGGGACATTGACAGGCAACTTCGCTACTACTTGGATAAAACTAAGGTTTTCAGAAAATCTGACCAGCTCTTTGTATCCTATGCTACAGCTTCACAAGGGAAGGCTATATCAAAACAAACCATTTCCAAATGGATAGGTCATTGCATTCGTTTTTGCTATACCCATTATGGAAAACCAGTTCCTGCTACCATTAGGCCCCACTCTACCAGGGCAACAGCTACATCTACAGCCTTCCTCAGGGGGGTACCAACCAAGGAGATTTTGGAAGCTGCAACTTGGAGTTCAGTACACACTTTTATCAAACACGATCACTTACCACATTACTCTAAGACTAGGGCTAGCTTCGCCACTGCAGTTCTGCAGGGCCTTCTAGCCTCCTCTAACCCTCTATAACTCCTCCACCCATCCATAGCTTTGGGATTCTACCCAAGTGTGATGACTGCAGCAGGGTAACACGATGAACATAGTACAGTTTTGTACCTACCATAAATGTAGATGTTCGAATGTACACCCTGCTGCAGTCCAGGTTACCCTCCCTCCATCCCCTCTGATCTAACTGGCTAAATCTATACAATACCTTCCTGATTGATGTATTTGCTTATAGCTGGAGGGATTTTGTGTTTGTGCAAAAAATTACTTTGTTACTAATTACTGACCACCTTTTTGGGGGCACCTGACATCTGGGGCAAGAAAAACTGAAGATGGCGTAGGATGCATTATTTATACCCCTGGCGCACTGACGTCAGGGAAGAAGCGACAGCAACCGACGCCGGACCAAGACTTTGGAATTCTGGCTGACTGCGGGACCGCCTGACGGCAGGATAACCCAAGTGTGATGACTGCAGCAGGGTGTACACTCTCTACATTTATGGTAGGTACAAAACTGTACTTTAGTATTCTTCTCCACCTTTTACCACCCTGGTAGCCTTATCTACCATTGTTGGTAGATCTCCTGCCTTTACCTTTTTACCATACTGGTACTCTTCCTACCATTGCTGGTAGATTTCCTGCCGTGTGCAAGTGTGAGTGTTTTGTGTTAGCATTGCTCGCTGTTTCAGTATGGTGGAAAAAAACCCTCAAAATTCACATCTGGATTTAAGCAGTGCCAGGATTGTGGAATAAAGATGCCCGATTTTGACTTGCATGTTTCCTGTGTTTACTGTTTGGGAGCCCCACACTTGGAAACTCATTTTGATTTATATAAGGGCTTCAGTTAGAGAACTTTAGTTGAGCATTGTAACAAGGTCTTACTAAAGAGTTTGCTCAAATCTCCATTTAGTGAGGCCTTGTCTAATGCTGACTGTCCTACACAGGATACTCCAAAAAAGAGAAGCCACTCGGTACTTGCATCTCCATCGGTGCTGGTGACTCGCAAACATAAGACTTTGATTCTGACCCCCTCAGAACAAACTGCTAAGGTACAAAAACTTCAGCCTGATGTCTCCTTGGCACCGTCTTCTTCCACAGTGCCTTCGGCACCAGTGTCTGCACCAGCATCCTTAGTTTCCGGCTCAGTCCTGATCTCTCCTTCAACGCAGCATCATGCTTCACCAGTCCACTCTGTGCCTCAGCAGTCTCTGTGCATTCTCTTGGTGCCAAAATTAGATCTAGACATGCCCAGGACAAGATACTCTCCATGTGTAGACCCTTTCACAGGCTAGCTGCCTAGAACCTTTCTAGAATGCCCAGAGTCTCCTTCAGTCTTCTCAATTCAATCCTCCAGTAGTCTGAGTTAGATGTCGTGAAGTTGGTGGATCAACTGTTGGTGTCCAGAAGTATTCCTGCCACTTCTCAGGTCCCTCTCCCACCTGGAAATTGGGACCTCCTCTCCCAGGACTCCTACTACTGCTCTTCCTCTGACTTCCACCAGAGGTTTGGAGCCCAGCACTTCGATTCCCCCAGTACCAGTGTTTTCGGTGCCATTAGGTACTTCTACCTCAGTGCCAAATGTTGCCCTGACTTGATCAGTTTCTACTGTGGAGCCGATGGACTCTCTGGGCACTGACCTCTCCTTCAGTGCCGTCAGTCTCTGTTCGGCACCTAGTTTTTGTATGGTGCTGATCTCTGCTCCTGGAACATCATTAGTTGTGGGTCCTTCCCCCGCTCTGACTTTGGAGGGTGGACTCTTGGAGTGGGGTGTGACTTCTGTTCTGAGGTGGTCTTTTTTGGTTCTGGGCTCCCACTTTTCTTTGGGGGTACTGCGTTCCAGATAATGAAGAAAGCCTTAGCCTCTGCAGGCTCTCAGCTGGTCCCCCCTGCTTCCTGGTGTCATATTTCCATATCCTCTGGTCCAGAGTTGACAACAATCTCTACTACAGGACAGCAAGCACCAGAGCTTCAAGTTGCCCATGTACAAGGGCCCCACTTCTTCATAGTTCTCTTCAGAGATTCCCGACTGAGGAACCACCCCGAAAGAAAACATGTAAGAGGAAGCACCTGGATTCCCCTGAAGAATCCGTTACTGAAAACCTGGATTTCGATGGAGGCGTGTCCCCCCACCCGGTCACCCCTTCAAGATGTTGCCTTTGGAGACATCCTGGAAATTCTGAAACAGAGGGGTAACTGGAAGCCCCAAGACCCATCATCTGAGGAAACAGTGTATTTGCAAGCCTTCGGTGCCTGACCACGTACTTCTTGGGTGTCCCCACCTGCTTGACTGTCTCATCAAGCTAATCGCACAGTGGGCTTGTAAGGCTCCTGATGCCATAGAGCCTGTTCTCCTGAGCCCTGACAGGATACTATCGCCACCGGAAGACCACCAGTTTTGGGCCAAAGGTTTGACAGTAGATGCCATGGTGGTGGTTGCTTCCACCAAAAAGGAACTTGCCAATGAGTATCCTTCTGTACGTTCACCTAACAGGGAGTCTAGGAAGATGGGCAGGTTTGGAAAGCGGGTCTATTCTTCAACCTTCATACTTAGGTCTTTGAATGTTCTGGCACACTTTACTAGACTCCAGAGAGACCTGATCAAGGAATTATCAGAATCTCTAGTTGGGACTGTCTCTAATGAGGTGCAAGATAAGGCTGCCTCGCAGCTAGCCACCTTGGGTCTATATCAAATTTGTCTGTGCGGCTTATTGCACATGCAGCTGAAGGGGATGATCAGGGTAGCGGGTTCCGGCGTTGCCATCATGCAACATTCCTGGATGCACTTGTGTGATTTTGCAGAGCCCTTAAAGTCTTCCTTTGTCAACGCTCCATTTGATCATCCTTGTTCAGCCCCAGAGTAAAGGACACACTAGGCAGGTGTGAAAAGGATGATAAAACCGTCTGCCGTGGGCATTCATTTTTCTACTCCTCAACGATCCTTTTCCAGGAATCAGAGTAGTGGAAAAATGTGGCTCAAAAAGTCCCAGGGGCGTTTCCAGGACATAAGTGGTGGCAGCTCCCCTCGGGGAAGAAGGGGGAGCTTCGATGGAAGTCCCCGACCCCCGAGGCAGAGGTGGCCTGCGAAAGCTGCGGTTCAGAGACTCCTTATCTGGACAGCCCTACCAGCACTCCTGAAAGGAGCCCTGACTGCTTACCTCTGGAAGCAGTTGGGAGAAGACTCTCACTGCACTCGTCAGCCTGGCAACAAATAACCTCAGATACTTGGGTGCAAAAAAATCATTACCAGAGGTATCTCATCTACTTCACCCTTTTATCCACGTTGTCTAAAAAAAATCCACAGACCAGATCCAGGTTTTTCTCAGGGTTCTTTTTAGTGACAAAAAAGATGGGGAACTAGAGGCAGTTATTAGACCTCAGCCTTCTGAACAACTTTGTTCAGCATACAAAATTCTGGATGGTCACTGTTCAGTGTATTTGTCCCTTTCTAGAGGAAGACGATTGGATGTGCCCTGTAGACCTTCAAGATGCGTATTATCACATAAAAATAGACAAGTGCTCAAGGAGGTTCCTCCGCTTTCGGCTAGGGGCCAGCCATTACTAGATGTTCTTCGTGTTTCACTGTTGCAGTCATCACACTTGGGTTATCTGCTTGCAGGCAACCCTCAGTCGGCCCGAATACCAGTGTCTTCGGATTTCTGTGTCGGATGCTGTCGCCTCTTCCATGACTTCAGGTCGTCAGGGGTATAAAATATGCAGCCGACGCCATTATATCAGTCTTTCTTGCCGAGAAGGAGCCAAAAGCAGTTCACAAGTGCCGGTCGGCCGCCACCTGAAATTTTCGATGTTAAGTTGTCTATCTCTCCTTCATTCTTGCTGTTTGGGATTGCAGCCGATCCTCTGCTCCGACTCTGCCATCTTCAGTAGCTCGAGAGCTGTTTACTGGCTCGAGACTACCCCTTATCCCATGATGCCTAGCGACAGCTACCCAGATCTCGTTTGCCGCTTCAGCTGCGAGGTGTGTGGTTTGTCTGGCTCAGGCTTGTATATTTCAATTTTTTGTGTAAAAATATTCTCTTAGACCCTTTAAACTAATAGATTTTTTTACGTTTCTTAGTTTTAGTGTTTACGTGTCGAGTACTTCGATGTTCATTGTGTTTCACTGTTTCAGTCATTACACTTGGGTTATCCTGCTGGCAGGCTACCCGCAGTCGGCCTGAATTCCAAAGTCCTGGTCTGGCATTGGTTGCTGTCGCCTCTTCCTTGACGTCAGTGCGCCAGAGGTATAAAAGATGCAGCTGATGCCATTTTCTTCAGTCTTTCTTGCCGTGCGGTGCCCGAAGCAAAAGCAGTTCACAACTGCCGGTCGGCCGACTCCTGAGATTTTCAAAATTTAATTTCAGATCCGAAGTCTTCTATAAAGCTAAGTAGCCCATTGGGGAAACGTTTTTCTTGCTCCAGACCAATGTCAGAAAAAGTTAACAATTGTATTTCTTGTGGGAAGCAAATACCTCATAAGGATTTTCATTCTTGCTGTATTCCTTGCCTAGGGCCTGACCACGACGTTGCTAGTTGTCGGTTTTGTGCTAGATTTAACCAATGCACTATTAAGCGTCGGTACAATTTTGCTTTTCATTACTTTGGCCGAAGGTTTAACTACATAATGCCGTCGGAACAGCCAACGACTGGAGTTCATAAAAAGCACAAGGAAAAAAGGACCGGCATCCGAGGTCCAAAACCGAAGACGAAGCCTCTTCTAGGCCAGTCACTGGTTCTCAGTGAGGCGCTTTCGCGGCCCCTGACACCCGCTACCTCAGAGCCACAGGCCGCCTCCGACGCCCACGTGGAGACGACTAGGCCCCTGAATATTAAAAGTATTGGGCCTTCTGAAACGAATCCCTCAGATGGGTCCAGAGCCGCTGAGCAGGCATCAGCTTCTGAGGGTGTTTTCAGACCTACACAGCTTTATATCAAACCAACTTCAGCATCCAAGACAAAGACTAAAACAGATGTTCATCGTGCATACAGCTGCAGTCATAACAGATGGGTTTTCCTGCCGTTAGGTGGGTCCTCGGTCGGCCGAATTCCAAAGTCTAGGTCCGGCGTCGGTTGTAGTCGCTTCTTCCCTAACGTCAGTGCGACAGGGGTATAAAAGAACCAGCCGACGCCATTTTCTCCAGTCTTTCTTGCCGCGCGGTGCCCGAAGCAGAAGCAGTTCGCAAGTGCCGGTTGGCCAGCTCCCGAGATTACGAATATTTTGCAACCGAAGTCTTCTTGAAAGCTAAGTACCCCGTTGGGGAAACTTTTCTTGCCTCAGACCGATGTCAGACAAAGTTAATAATTGCATTTCATGTGGGAAGCAAATACCTCATAAGGATTTTCATTCCCTCTGGATTCCTTGCTTAGGCCCAGACCGCGACGTCTCGGCCTGTCGTTTTTGTGCTACATTCAACAGACGCACTAATAAGCGTCGTGCGGAGTTCACCCAACACTATTTTGGCAAAAAATTTAATTACATTATGTCGTCGGATACTCCGACTCCAGTTTTGAGTAAAAGACGCAAAGATAAGGACCGACATACGAGGTCCGTGGCTTCTACCGACACCACGCCAAAGCCGACTACAGGTGGTCCGGTTCTCAGTGAGGCGCCTACGCAGCCCCTGACTACCGACGACACTTCATTGGCGGTGTCTACTGTACCCGAGGTCGCAGGCTCTTCGGCTCACACCCCGACTACCGATACCGAAGCCACTCTTGGCAGTGAAACTCAGAGTTTAGACAGGTCTGCCACCTCTCAAGGTGTCTTCAGGCCTTCTCTTCTTTTTCCATCAAGGCTTTCACTAAGTCTAAAGCAGCCATGCATACTAAAAGACAAGCTCCACAGGGCCCTTCTCAAGGCCCCATGCCTAAAAAGCAGATGCTCAAAATGGCTGAGGATTTGATTACTCTCATCAGGGGTTCTCAACCCCCCCCGGACAAAAGTCCCAGAGTGGAGGAAGAATCCCCCTCCTCGGACCAGTCCTCCATTATTTCAGAGCATTCTGATGACCAGGAACATTCATACTCCCCTTTTGAAGATTCTGATGCAGAGGAGTCCATTCCCTCTGTCTCCCCCCCTGAGGATTACTCTTTTGGGGAAACCTTGCATACCTTGAGGGAACACTTCCACTGGGAAGGCCAAGAGTACTCAGACTCCAAGAAAAGGCTTGGGGATTTTCTCTTGCTCCCTCAGCACAGGCCTCTGGCTATACCTCCTGTCTTAGACATTCTTGATTATGTGTGTTCGGAGGCCTGCCTTAACCCAGACTCTTTACCTCCAGCCCCAGTCAAGCCTGACAGGTATTACCGGGTTCCTGACTCACCAATTCCTATACAAAAGCCATGCGGCTGACCCAGAAACTATCTCACAGGGCCCCAAGGGAATTAAGGCCTCCACTGCTAAAAATCCATTACCTTCAGAAAGAGATTCCAGAGCTTTAGAAAGGTGGGGGGAAAAGGTATACACCTCGGCCACCTTAACCATGAGGGCATTAAACTGCCAGTTCCATATGTTAAAGTACCAACAGTTTCTGTTATCACAGTTGAGAAGCAAAATGTCACAACCTGAACAACCAAACTTGAAGGAGTTGCAGGATTTGATGCATAGTGCAGAACAAGTGGGTAAACATACCTTGCAATGTGGTTTTGATGCTTTAGAGGCCTCATGTAGAGCTGCTGTTACAGGATCAGTCATACGTAGACATGCCTGGCTCAAAGAGCAAACCTTACCAGATCATGTCAAAGCTAAATTACTAGATGTCCCTCTGAAAAAGATGTATTATTTGGTGTTAAAGCTGAGGAGGTATTAAAAAAAATGGAGGAAAAGGCTAAATCAATGCAAACAGTGAAAGATTTCCTACAGGTACAACCTCCATGTTTCAGTAGAAATTGGCCTTCCAAAAATTGGTCCTTTCCAGCTACGGACAGACCCAAAGAGGTAGATACAGGCGCCCGAGGGGCAGAGGGCAATCTCAAGGATCGTTTAGAGGCAGACAATGGCAAGCACCTACACAGAGGTGGTGAGGATAGTTCACAGCCATTCAGAAAGCAGACCCAATGACTTTCCCCTTTGCATGCCAAGCAAGGCTCAAATGGCAGCACCTTTAGGCAGAAAACTGGCATTTTCGAAAAATTGGCATATTGTCACAAAAGGCAAATGGATCCTGGACATTATAGACAGAGGCTACAGATTCCATTTCACACCCTTCCAAAAATGAGAGGCATGCCAAACCTGCCACACAATCAAAGGGCAGAGGCACAAAGACAAATTTCAGATCTCATGGACATGAAAGCTATTCACGCGGTACCTTCACAAGAACAAGGTCAAGGTTTTTACTCCAGACTATTCCTGGTACCAAGGAAGGGAAAAGATTGGAGACGTATTTTGGACCTATCCATCCTAAACACATTTTTACTCGTGCCAAAATTCAAGATGCTCACATTGCAGCAGCTTCTTCCCATGCTGGGCAAGGAGTCTTGGCTGGTAACATTGGACCTCAAGGAGGCATACCTGCATGTCCCAATCAGACAAGATTGCAGAAGATACCTCAGATTTCTTGCAAGTTCAACCCATTATCAATTCTCTGCATTGCCCTTTGGCTTATCTACTGCACACAGAGTATTCACGAAATGCCTGGCATCAGTAATTGCCTACTGCAGACTTCAAGGGATACAAATATACCCATATCTGGACGACTGCCTGATCCAAGCGGACAGCAAGCACATAATTCTGAAACATCTGGCTTTTGTAATAATGTTGTTGAATTCTCTGGGATACACAGTCAACAAAAAGAAATCAAGGCTAATACCCTCTCAAACAATAATTTTCCTGGGTGCCAACTTGGACACAAACACCCAGATGGCCTACCTCACGCCAGAGAAATAGGGGCAACTAACTCAATACTTCAGAAAACTAGCAAATTTTACCAGGCTGACTGCAAGGAAAATCCTGCAGGCTCTGGGATTCATGGCATCTTGCATCCTACTAAACCCATGTGCAAAGCTGCATATGAGGAAACTTCAATGGTACCTGAAAAACCTATGGTCTCAACACAGCCACAGTTTGGAAACAATAATATCACTGATTCCATGTCTTCAAAAGGAATTTCTGTGGTGGGCTCAAGCATGCCAAAGAAACACAGGTATCCCATTCCGCAAGCCTCAAGCAAATCAAGTAGTCACAACAGACACCTCGGACTACGCCTGGGGGGGTGCACATGACAGATCGGTGCATTCAGGGCAAATGGTCCCAAAAAGAAAAGCACCTACACATCAATCAAAAGGAAATGCTAGCAGTAATAAATGCTATTATAGCTTTCAAAAACCTTCTGCATCCAGGTCAGCTATTGATAAGGACAGACAACACCACAGTAATGTGGTACATAAACAAACAGGGAGGAACCCATTCATACCCCCTATGCAGGCTGGCCATGTCTCTTTGGAACATGGCTCTGGAATTACAAAACGAACTTCAAGCACAGTACTTGCCAGGCAAGGAAAACACGCTGGCAGACAACCTAAGCAGAAATATGACAGATCCACACGAATGGAAGTTGCATCCTCAAGTTTTTACAGAGATAATTCAAGCATGGGGAAGGCCAGACATAGATCTCTTTGCCTCCCACAAAAATCACCAATTGGCAAAATTCTGCTCAAGGACCTTTCATCCACAGGCCTGGAGACTGGACAACAATGACAGTTTATGCCTTTCCACCTCTTCCTCTGCTGCCCAAAGTTCTATTAAAAACCAGAGCAGACAGACCAAAGATGATTCTCATTGCTCCAGACTGGTCAAGACAACAGTGGTACCCACTCCTGAGGAGCCTGACTCATTCCCCACCATGGATCATACCTCTAATGCCTCTCCTCCTGACTCAGCACAGCTTCAAAACTCTTCACAGTCAGCTGAAAACACTCAATCTGGCCGCATGGAAGATTCCTTAACTTCACAACAGACCCTACTCTCCAATGAGGTGCAGGATGTCATTTTGAAGTCTAGAAGTCCTTCTACTAGAAAAGCTTACTCCGCAAAATGGAAACGGTTTTGTGTCTGGAATGAGAAAAAGGGTCAGAATCCTGGAATACTGAATTTACCTCAAATATTACAGTATCTAGCTGAGATGCTAAGCAGTGGACTTCATTCTCCTCCATCAAAATCCATGCCTCGGCCATTTCTGCAGAATACAACACTGATCCTCCTTTATTCTCTCACCCCCTCTTAAGACAGTTCCTCAGAGGGGCTAAGAATATAAAACCCCCAAGGAAACAACCAGTACCTGCTTGGGACCTCAATTTCATTCTAGAAAAACTGACTTTGCCTCCTTTTGAGCCAGCTGCCTCAACAGAACTGCAATATTTGTCCTGGAAAACAGCCTTCCCTCTGGCTATCACCTCAGCTCACAGGGTATCAGAACTACAAGCCCTCATGGCTGTGCAGCCTTTCATCATTTTCCATCAGGACAGAGTTTCCTTACGAACCAATCCATCCTTTATGCCAAAGGTGGTGTCCAGGGTAGCTTTGAATCAGGCTATCCACTTAGCTACCTTTTACCCTAATCCTCAAAACAAAGGGGAGAGACTACTACATTCCTTGGACATCCACAGACAGCTGCGTTATTATTTGGACAGAACAAAGGCTTTCAGAAAATCAGAGCAACTCTTTGTGTCCTATGCTACAGGAGCTCAAGGGAAGCCAATTTCCAAACAGACAATCTCAAAATGGATAGCCCACTGCATACGCTTTTGTTACTCTTTTCATGGTAAAACTGTACCTGCAGGCATCAGATCTCACTCCACAAGGGCCACAGCTACCTCGGCAGCTTTCCTCAGGGGGGTTCCTACCAAAGATATTTTGGAAGCAGCCACGTGGAGTTCTGTGCATACCTTCTCCAAGCACTATCGCCTACCATTATACTCCAAATCTAGAGCAGGCTTTGCCACTGCAGTCTTGCAGGGCATCCTGGCTCCTCCTAGTTCCACCTAGTGCCTACCACCCCTTTTTTAGCTTTGGGATTCTACCCATCTGTTATGACTGCAGCTGTATGCACGATGAACATAGTACAGTTTTGTACCTACCATAAATGTAGATGTTCTAGTGCTAATACAGCTGCAGTCCAGGTTTCCCTCCCTCCTTCCCCTCTTGGGACAGGCCTAATGCCTAACACCTCCACATACAACCTGATTGGGGTATTCATTTATGGTGTATTTGCTTGCAACTACTGTTTTTTGATTATATTGCATTGCATTATTACATAAATTTATGTATTGCCTTCCTTCTGGGGGCACCTGACATCTGGGGCAAGAAAAACTGAAGAAAATGGAGTCGGCTGGTTCTTTTATACCCCTGTCGCACTGACGTCAGGGAAGAAGCGATGACAACCGACGCCGGACCTAGACTTTGGAATTCGGCCGACTGAGGACCCGCCTGACGGCAGGAAAACCCATCTGTTATGACTGCAGCTGTATTAGCCCTCGAACATCTACATTTATGGTAGGTACAAAACTGTACTTTTTAAAGATAAGGAAACAAGTACAGCATGCTCCAGGACAGACTTCCATGCCTATGAAACAGATGCTCAAAATGGCCGAAGACCTAATTACTTTGATCAGGGGTTCCCATCCCCCTCCTGATAAGAGGCCTAGGCAAGACACTGAATATGATTCCTCTGATCAGGTTTCCATTTCCTCTGTACCCTCTTCAGAACAGGGATACTCTATTCCTCCCTATGAGGATTCTGATGCTGAAGAGTCTATTCCTTCAGCTTCTCCTCCTGAGGATTACTCATTTGGGGAAACCCTGCATACCATGAGGGAGCATTTCCACTGGGAGAGCCAAGATTATTCAGATTCTAAGAAAAGGCTCAGAGATTTTCTTTTACTACCTCAGCATAGACCTCTTGCTATTCCACCTGTTTTAGACATTGTAGATGATGTATTTTCAGAGTCCGGCCTGTCTCCCGGCTCTTTACCTCCTGCACCTGTTAAGGCAGACAGATACTACAGGGTTCTAGATTCTCATACATTTCTATATAAAAACCCTGCTGCTGACCCAGAAACTATTTCTCAGGGTCCCATAGGGGTCAAGGCTGCTACTGCAAAAAACTCTGTCCCCTCAGATAGAGATTCTAGAGCACTGGACAGATGGGGGAAAAAAGTTTACACTTCTGCTACCTTGGCTGTAAGGGCTTTAAATTGTCAGTTTCATATCTTAAATATCAGCAATACTTAATGTCTCTGTTAAAATAGAAAATGTTGACAAATTCTGAATGTTCTGAGAACAAGGAATTGCAGGATTTATTGCATGCAGCTGAACAAGTGGGAAAACATACTTTGCAATGTGGTTATGATTCACTGGAGGCCTCTTGCAGAGGGCCGCTGTAACAGGTTACGTCATTAGAAGGCATGCTTGGTTAAAGGAACAGACTCTGCCTGATCATGTTAAAGCAAAATTATTGGATGCTCCATTACAGCATGATACTTTGTTTGGTGTTAAGGCAGAAGAGGTGTTGAAGAAAATGGAGGATAAAGCTAAATCTATGCAGACAGTGAAGGATTTCTTACAGGTTCAGCCACCCAGTTTTAGCAGGAACTGGCCTTCTACGAATTGGCCCTTTACCGTGTCAGGCCACAAAGAGGTAGATAGGCAGACAACAGTCCCAGGGCTCACACAGGCCCAAACAGTGGGGTGCTTCTACCTCCAAAAGTGGAGAAGACAAATCACAGCCATATAGGAAACGGTCCCAATGACTTCCCTCTGCCAATGCCAAGCATTTATCTTTTGGCAGCACCTTTAGGGGAAAAGCTAGCACTTTTTTCACAAAATTGGCACATCACCCAGGACAAATGGGTCTTAAATATAGTCTCTCAGGGCTACAGGTTCCACTTTCACACCCTTCCAAAGGCATAAAGTATGCCAGACCTGCCACACAATCAATGGGTAGAGGCACAAAACCAAGTTACATCTCTCATGGACATGAGGGCTATTCAGCAAGTGCCACAGCAAGAGCAGCGACAAGGATTTTACTCAAAACTTTTCTTAGTACCAAGAAAGGACAAAGCATGGAGACCAATTCTGGACCTGTCTATTCTAAATACTTTTCTGGACGTTCCGAAATTCAAAATGTTGACTCTGCAGCAGCTTCTGCCCATGCTGGGCAAGAAGGCTTGGCTTGTAACTTTGGACCTCAAAGAGGCATACCTGCATGTCCCAATCAGACAATCTTGCAGAAGGTACTTCAGATTCATAGCTGGCTCAATGCATTACCAATTCTTTGCACTGCCCTTTGGCTTATCTACTGCGCCCTGGGTCTTCCCAGAATGCCTGGCACCAGTAATTGCATTTTGCAGACAAAGAGGAATTCAAATATACCCTACTTGGACGACTGCCTTATTCAAGCAGAGACCAAAGACATTCTACTTAAGCATCTGGCGTTTGTAAAAAGATTACTAATTTGCCTAGGGCACACAGTAAACGAAAAGAAATCAAAACTAGTGCCCTCTCAAGATATAATATTCCTGGGTGCAAGCTTAAATACAACTGCCCAGATGGCTTATCTCACGTCAGACAAAGACAACTGACTTGTTACTTCGAAAGCATGGCAACAAAGACCCAGTTATCTGCAAGAAAAATACTGCAGGCTCTGGGCTACATGGCTTCCTGCATTCTGCTAATTCCATATGCAAGACTGCATATGAGGAAACTACAATGGTATCTAAAAAGTGTTTGGACCCAACATTGCCACAGCCTGTAAACATTAATTTCACTCGTTCCCTGCGTGCAGCAGGAGTTTCGATGGTGGGCACAGGCCTGTCACCACAACAAGGGACAGCCATTCACTTTACCCAAAGCCAGGCAAACACTAACAGATGCATCAGATTATGCCTGGGGTGCCCACATGGCAGGAAAATGTATTCAGGACACATGGCCCCCAAGCCAAAGGCATCTACACGTCAATCAAAAAGAGATGCTAGCTGTACAAAATGCCCTGACAGCCTTCAAGGACCTACTTCATCCAGGACAGCTGCTGATAAAGACTGACTATACCACAGTCACGTGGTACATAAACATGCAGGGGGGCACACATTCCTTCCCCCTCTGCAGACAAGCCATGGTTTTATGGAACACAGCATTGCCCTACCAAGTACACCTGCAAGCACGATTCCTGCCAGGAAAAACAAATGCTCTGGCAGTCGAACTAAGCAGAAACCTCATGGGTCCTCACGAGTGGAAACTACATCCACAAATTTTCAGCATGATAACAAGGAAATGGGGATGCCCAGACATAGATCTTTTTGCCTCCCCTCACAGCTGCCAACTTCAGAGATTCTGCACAAGGACTTATGACAAGCATGGAAAGTGGATGCTTTGTCATTCAGCTGGAACAACCTTACAGTATATGCCTTTCCTCAACTGCCTCTCCTTCCCAAGGTACTCCTAAAGGTCAGACAGGAGAAGCCACAAATTATACTGATTGCCCCGGATTGGCCACACCAACACTGGTACCCAATCCCTAAGTAGCTTGTCCCAAGGCCCAGCCTGTACATTGCCTCAAATTCCTCCTTTACTGACCCAACGAAACAATCAGATCCTGCACAGCCAACTCAGAACTCTAAATCTAGCTGCATGGCTGATAGTGTAACCATTCAGAATACACCTCTCTCTAAAGCGGTTATGGATGTTATTTTGGAGGCCAGGAGGCCCAGCACCAGAAAATCTTATGCAGAAAAATGGAAGAGATTCTGTGCTTGGAACCAGGCACAAGGAATTGACACGCTTTTTCCAAATATTCCTCAGATGTTACAATATCTAACTGAGTTGCTGGACAAAGGCCTACCCTTCTCATCAATTAAGATCCATGCCTCTGCCATTTCAGCTCATTACAATACAGACCCACCTATTTTTTCACATCCATTGCTTAGGCCGTTCCTCAGGGGGGCCAAAAACACAAGACCTCCAAGGAGAGCACCAATACCTGCATGGGACCTCAATTTTGTCTTGGAAAAACTCACACTGCCTCCTTTTGAGCCAAACCAATACAGCTGAGTTAAAATTCTTATCATGGAAAACAGCTCGGCTCCTAGCAATAACTTCAGCAAGAAGAGTCTCAGAGTTACAGGCATTAATGGCTGTGGAATCTTTTATTATCTTCCATCCGGACAGGGTTTCTCTAAGGACAAACCCAACATTTATGCCTAAGGTAGTGTCCAGTGTGACTCTTAACCAAACCATTCATTTGCCTACTTTTTACCCAAACCCTCAGAGTAAAGGGGAGAGACTTCTGCATTCTTTGGACATACACAGACAGCTACGCTTCTACTTGGACAAAACTAAAGCTTTCAGAAAGGCTGAGCAACTTTGTGGCATATGCTGCAGGATCACAAGGAAAGGCTATCTCAAAGCAGAATATTTCAAAATGGATAGGACACTGCATTCATTTCTGCTGTTCACAACATGGCAAATCAGTGCCTAAGGGCATTAGACCACATTCTACCAGGGCAGCAGCCTTCCTCAGTGGAGTACCAACCAAGGATATTTTGGAGGCTGCAACTTGGACTTAAGTGCACACTTTTACTAAGCACTACCACTTACCTCTTTACTCTAAATCCAGAGCAGGCTTTACCACTGCAGTTCTGCAGGGCCTTATAGCCACTCCTAATTCTATTTAGATCCAGCCGCCCAACCTCAGCTTTGGGATTCAACCCAAGTGTAATGACTGCAATAGTGAAACATGATGAACATAGTACAGTTGTGTACCTACCATAAATGTAAATAGAGTGTATTCACTGTTGCTGTCCAGGTTACCCTCCCACCATCCCCCTTTCTTTGCTTGGAGTTATCTGTACTTCTCTATCCTGTACAACCTATGTGGTGTATTTGCTTGTAGATGAAGGTATTGTTTATTTTAGTGCATGCTTTTATAAACAATGTTTTTTAGCCTACCCTTTTGGGGCCACCTGACATCTGGGGCAAGAAAAAACTGAAGAAAATGGCGTTGGTTGCATCTTTTATACCCCTGGCGCACTGACGTCAGGGAAGAGGCGAGAGCAACCGACGCCGGACCAGGACTTTGGAAATCGGGCCGACTGCGGGTAGCCTGCCAGCAGGATAACCCAAGTGTAATGACTGCAACAGTAAATACACTCGAACATCTACATTTATGGTAGGTACACAACTGTACTTTCTTCTTAGTTTCCCTTTTATTTAGAACTCGTTTAAGTTAGAGAGTTCTCCCCCCTACCCCTCTCCCTAGGATAGCCGTTTAACTTGGAGGCTTTCCTTCCCTTTTTTTCTATCGTGTAAAATAAAAAAAAAAAAAAAAAAAAAAAAAGGTTATATATTTATAGGTGTACTTGTTTAGAGTAGTACTTATTTGTCTGTCTGTGTGTTTACCTTGTGGTACTTAGTTTTTGTAGTTGGGTCATGTCTAAGGAAGCTAAAGTATCTGGCTTTAAAAAGTGTGTCTCTGCGTTTATTGTTTGGGCGCTGTTCATCTGCAGGACTCTTGTTCTATTTGCCATGCCTTTAGTCCAAGAGTCCTGCAGGAATGTAAGAGCAAATTGATCCTTAGGGGTCTGTTAAAGCTTCAGGCTTCACTGGCAAAGAGTTCCCAGCCTTTGAAATCCCCAAAATCCACTAAACCGTCTGCTCCACCTTCGGAGCAGACTCCTGTACAGGATTTACAGAGTAAGTCTGTTCCGGCTGGCACCGACAAGACAACCCCTCCATCGGCTCCATCGGATGTTTCGGAGCCATCTTGGAGCCATAAGAGGCTGAGGTCCCCTTCATTAGAGTCAGTTCATTCGGTTCCTCGGTCTCCATTATTGCAAAGTAAATGTAGCCACCATTCTTCACACTCCTCTGTATCCTCTAGGCTGTCGGATCATGATGTGGAGAGAGTAGTAAGTAGGTTGCTTAAATCACAGGCACTAGCAAAATTGTCTAGCCCTCCTCAACCGGTATAGTCTCCATCCACCTCTTTTTCTATTCCTCCTCCGACTCCATTGAGTTCGGAGCCGGAGTTCATTTGGGTTCGAGTTGCGGAACAGTCGGCTCTGATCACCATCTCTCCTTCGGCACAGACTATCACGATAGTTCCTTCGATCGTGGAATCTGGATGCCAGGGCTCCCTCTGCTCCGAGGGGGTGAGTGGCATCGGACCCTTGTCCGACCCTGTTCTCCCTCTCTGAGCATCGGCGCAGGTGAGCTCTGCTCCAACATCGGCCTCAGAGCCGTCCCCCTCGGCGTGGAGAAAGATTCCTATTTCTTCAGAACCGGAGCTTTCTCTGCCTCGAGGCAGGGACGCTTTTGAGGTCATGTGGAGTGTGCTGTCCCCTGAGACAGCTCCACTACTAGCTCCACCGGCTCCGTCCCCTGTAGTGTCTGTGCCAACCTATGCTCCTCCTCCAGACCCCAAGCGTAGGGAACCGATGCCCTCGGACACCCCATTGTGCGTTTCATCTTCTTCCGAGAGGGCTCCTCTGAGTGATCAGGGGAGGCCTTGGAAAAAGTGCAAGAGGAAGCACATTGACTGTCTGTCACTTCTGATACAGACTTAAATGAATTGGAAGGGTCCCCGAGATCCCCCACTGAAGATGTTTCCTTTTCGGACATCCTTGAAATGCTTACTAGCCCCTACCGAGGATGAGTCTGTATTCCTGGACACTTTTGGTTCCCGACCTTCCACCTCCTGGGTTTCTCCTCCTTTCGACCAACTTTTGTCTGTAGTGGCTTGAAAGGCTTGGTCAGCTCCAGACACAGTGAAACCAACTCCGAGGAGACCCAGTAAATTTATTACACCCCCCCCCAGGATAAGCAATTCCTTTCTAAAGATGTGCCCGTTGATGCCATGGTGGTAGCAGCAGCCACCAAAAAAGAGTTAGCAGAGACCTCTTCATCTGTTCATCCCCTTAACAAGGAGTCTAGGACGATGGACAGGTACGGAAAGCGAATGTTTGCTTTAGCGACCTTCTCCATTTTACTCGCCTTCAAAGGGATCTCCTTAAAGAGCTTGGAGATGCCCTTCAGGATCCTACAGCTGAGAGAGTACAAGCCAAAGTAGCTTCCCAGCTAGCGACTCTTAATTCTGTAGTTAACTCCTCCATGAGGCTCATTTCCTATGCAGCCGATGGAGTGAGTAGAGCCGTGGGCACAGGTATGGCCCTCAGGAGGCATGCTTGGATGCGGCTGTGTCACTTTGCGGAACCCTTTTGAGCGTCCCTCACCAATACCCCCTTTGATGACTTCTTTCTCTTTGGGCCACAGGTGAAAGACACGTTGACTTGGTGTGAGCAAGAAGGCAAGACTCTCTCTGCCGTGGGAGTCAGTTTTTCCACTCCCTCTAGACCTTACCCCAAGGGTCAGAAGAGTGGGAAGATGTGGTTCCGCATATCTCAGGGAGC
Organism: Protopterus annectens; assembly: GCF_019279795.1. Lineage (NCBI taxonomy): Eukaryota > Metazoa > Chordata > Ceratodontiformes > Protopteridae > Protopterus > Protopterus annectens. The sequence goes on from NC_056732.1 coordinate 148,329,571, forward strand.
CTTGCCTGACACTCGTGGTGTTTTTTCCTCCAGAGGCAGAGGGGGAAACAACTATAATAGATGCCACCCTCATGGCATCGCAGAACCAGGGCAACAGAGAATTCTTCTGAAAAGCCCTTCCAGCATCCCTGAAAGGTTGCCCGGCTGCTCATCTCTGGAGGCAGTCTGGGGAAGACTTTTGATGTACCCAAAAGCCTGGTAAAATTTAGCAAGAGTCAGATGGGTACTGTCCATTATATCCGGAGGTTAGAAAATTCCCTTCCATCAACCCCCACCTTACAGTCAAAAAAAGCCCTTCTAGATGTCTCCCCCCCCCAATCTGAAGGAGCAAGCAGTAATAGAAGTTTCAAAACTGCTAGAAAAAAAGAGCCATTCAGGAAGTCCCCGCAGACCAGCACGGATCCGGAACTTACTCAAGATTCTTTTTGGTACCAAAAAAGACCGGGGACTGGAGACCGATTCTGGATCTCCGCAGACTAAACAAATCTGTACAAAGAACAAAGTTTCGGTTGGTCACGCTACAGTCTAATCTACCCTTCCCAGGTCCGGACAATTGGATACGCTCAATAGATCTTCAGGATGCGTCCTACCATATCAAGATGGACAGACGCTCCAGGAGATTTCTTCGCTTTCGGGTGGGGGCCAGTCATTACCAGTTCAGAGCTCTGCCCTTTGGTCTCACCACAGTCCCCAGGGTGTTCACAGCTCACCCGAGACGTCAAGGATGTTCTTCATCTCACATTGCTGCAGTCCTTACACTTGGGTAGTCCGCTGTCCTCGGTCGGCCCGAATATCAAAGTATAAGGCTGACGTCGGTCAAGGCGCATTTGACTGACATCAGGACGTCAGGGTACAAATGCGCATGACCGACGTCATATCCTCAGTCTTTTTTGCCGCATGGTCCGATGCAGAAGCAGCATTGCAAGTGCCGGTTGGCATTCTGAAATTTTTCGATTTCGGAGTTTCAGACCGAGTCAAAGTTGGCTAAGTACCCCGTTGGGGAATATTTTAGTTTTTTCTTGCCTCAGTGGTTTACCGGATGTCAGAAAAAGTGAATAATTGTATTTCTTGTGGGAAACAGATACCGCATAGAGACTATCATACTTTGTGTATTCCTTGTTTAGGGCCTGAGCACGACGTTGTTGGGTGTCGCTCTTGTGCTAGATTCAATAAGCGCACTATAAAGAGAAGGTTAGATTGTGCCAGGTTAGTCTTCGGGAAGCGGTGCAATTATAAAATGCCGTCGGATGCTCCGACGCCCGCTTCTTCGAAGAAGCGCAAGGACAAAGCAGTTAAGCCTAGGCTAGAAGAACCGTCCGTACCGGATGCCGGTTCTTTAGAGGTGTCGGTGGAGCCGGTGGTTCCACCGGAGGTTTCTCAGGGAGAGACTTTGTTATTGCAGGATGTGGCCTCTCAGGAGGCAGGTCAGGCTGATGGGGCTTCTCAGGTTACTATACTCCTCTCCCTTCCTAGGGTGGTTAGGCCCTCTCCTTCTGTTTCCAAGGCTTCTCCCAGAGGCAGGCCAGGTTTAGCTTCAGTTGGTGTCACCCCTAGTTCTTCAGGAACTGTGCCCAAGAAGCATATGCTTAAAATGGCAGAAGATTTGATTACTTTGATTAGGGGTTCTTTGCCCCCTCCTGATAAGAGACCTAGGGTGGAGCCTGAGCTAAGGAGTTTTGAGCAGGCTTCGGATGTTTCAGAGTCTTCGGCTGAAGACTTGCAGGAGTATTTCCCTTATTCTGATTCTGATGTGGATGATTCTACTCCTTCTGCTTCTCCTCCTGAGGATTTTTCTTTTTCAGAAACTCTTCATTCCATGAGGGAGCATTTTAAGTGGGAAGGTCAGGACTTCTCTGATTCCAGGAAAAGGCTTAGGGAATTTTTGTTTTTACCCCAGCATAGGCCTTTGGCTATACCTCCTGTTTTGGATGTGGTGGAAGATGTTTTTACAGAGTCTTCTCTTAATCCTGATTCTTTGCCTCCTGCTCCTGTTAAACCGGATAGGTATTACAGGGTGCCTGAGGCTCATAAGTATCTTTTTAAGAGTCCTAGGGCGGATCCAGAAACTGTTAGTCAGGGGCCTAAAGGTGTTAAGGCTTCTGTTGTCAAGAATCCGGTTCCTACAGATAGAGGCCAGGGCCTTGGATAGATGGGGAAAGAAAGTTTATACTTCTTCCACTCTAGCTATGAGGGCTTTGAATTGCCAGTTTCACATGTTGAAATACCAAAACTATCTCCTTTCACAATTGAAGTCTAAGGTTGATGCTCTGGCGGAAGGTATTGATTGTAAAGAGTTACAAGATTTAGTACATGTTTCTGAACAGGTGGGTAAGCATTCTTTGCAATGTGGTTTTGATGCTGTACAGGCCTCGTCTAGGGTGGCTGCCACTGGGTCAGTTCTTCGCAGGCACGCCTGGCTGAGGGATCAGAATTTATCTGACCATGTTAAAACAAGGATTTTAGATGCTCCTTTACAATCTGATGTTTTGTTTGGTTCTCCTGTTGAGGCAGTTTTAAAGAAAATGGAAGACAAGGCTAAGTCTATGCAGACTGTTAAAGATTTTTTGCAGGTTCAGCCTCCAAAGTGTAGTAGAAATTGGCCTACTAAAGGGTGGACGTATCCTTCTTATGATTCCCAGTCTAGGGGTAGATCTAGACGTGGTAGGGGCAGAGCTCAGGGCTCTTTCAGGCCTAGAACAGGGAGTTCTCCTGCACAGTCTTCGGGTGAGGGCAGGGGTCAGTCCTTTCGTAAACAGACCCAATGACCTACCTTTTCAGCTGCCAGAGCCTTCTCGTCTGGCAGCACCTTTGGGAGGAAGGTTGGCACTTTTCAAAGAAAATTGGAGTTTAATTACCCAAGACAGATGGGTGTTGGATATCATACACCACGGTTACAGGTTTTATTTCCATACCTTGCCTCCTTTCAAAGGCATGCCAGACGTTCCTCCTCAACAAAGAATAGAGGCTCACAAGCAAATTTCTCTGTTACTCCAAATAGGGGCCATACAGCCGGTCCCTATGCCAGAAGTGGGCCTAGGATTTTATTCTCGCCTGTTCCTAGTACCAAAGAAAGGGAACACGTGGAGACCAATTTTGGACTTATCTATCCTCAACACTTATCTGTACATTCCCAAGTTCAAAATGTTGATGTTACAACAGCTTTTACCTCTGCTGGGCAAAGATCATTGGATGGTAACTTTGGATCTCAAGGAGGCTTATCTTCATGTTCCTATCAGACTGAGTTGCAGGAAGTATCTGCGTTTTCGAGCTGGGACTTCTCATTATCAGTTCTCTGCATTGCCCTTTGGCTTATCAACTGCCCAGAGTGTTCACGAAAGTTCTGGCTCCAGTGATAGCTTTCCTCAGGTTAAAAGGAATACAGATCTATCCTTATTTGGACGATTGCCTGATTCTGGCTCAAGGAATGGACGAGCTTCTTCATCATTTGGATTATGTGATAGCAGTGCTAAGATGCCTGGGGTATTCTGTGAACGAAATAAAGTCCAGTCTAGTACCCTCTCAGGACATGTGCTTTCTGGGTGTGAGACTGAATACAGCATCCCAGATGGCCTTTTGACCCCGGACAAAGAAAAGAATCTTTCCCTTTACTTTCATCAGTTGTCTCATCAGTCCAGGCTGACTGCAAGGACAGTCCTTCAAGCCTTGGGGTTCATGGCATCTTGTATTCTGGTGCTTCCCAATGCCAAACTGCATATGAGGAAGCTACAATGGTATCTCAAAATGTATGGACACAGCACTGCCAGGATTTGGACACTGTCATTCAAATAATACCTTGCATTCAAAAGGAATAGTTGTGGTGGGCTCAGGAATGTCACCTAAACAAGGGACTCTCTGTGACCCGGCCAGAGGCGAGTCAGATTCTAACGACAGATGCCTCAGACAAAGCTTGGGGAGCTCATCTGAATGGAAAGTGGATACAAGACAAGTGGCCTGCCAGACTACAACATCTACATATCAACTTGAAAGAGATGTTAGCAGTCCAGTTTGCATTAATAGCTTTCAAGGATTTACTTCTTCCAGGGCAGGTGTTGATTCTAACAGACAACACAACTGTCATGTGGTACATCAACAAGCAAGGCGGAACACATTCTTATCCTCTATGCAGGCAAGCAATGATTTTGTGGGAGACTGCTCTCAGTTTACAGCTAAATCTTCAGGCAAGGTTTCTGCCGGGAGCACAGAACTCCTTAGCAGATGTGTTGAGCAGACAAATTATGGATCCCCACGAGTGGAAATTGGATCCTCATGTATTTCAGAAATTGACAGTGTCATGGGGAACTCCAGACATAGATCTGTTCGCTTCTCCACTAAACCACCAGCTGCCAAAGTTTTGCACAAAAAGGTTTCATCCCACAGCTTGGAAAGTGGATGCTCTTTCTTTCAATTGGAGCAATCTTCATGTGTATGCCTTTCCGCCTCTGCCTCTCCTCCCAAAGGTACTACTAAAGGCCAGACAAGACAAGCCAAGGATGATTTTGATAGCTCCAGATTGGCCTCGACAGCATTGGTACCCATTACTGAGAAGCCTGGTACGGAAGCCTCCATGGCCTTTGCCTTTGATTCCACACCTGTTGTCTCAGGAGGACAGTCATCTGCTCAATGTCAAGCTTCACTCTCTGTACCCAACAGCCTGGCATATTCTGTTTTGAACCATAGTGGGCCTCCACTTCCACAGCAAGTTTTGAATGTTATTTTGGAAGCTAGAAGGCCTAGTACAAGGAAGGTGTACGCAGATAAATGGAAGAGATTTTTATTTTGGAGTGCAGCAAAGGATTTTGATGTTTCTGAGCCGAATTTAAGTGTGGCTCTTCATTATCTTACTGAGTTACTGGACAAAGGTTTGTCCTTCTCTTCTATTAAGGTTCATGCTGCAGCAATTTTGGCTCACTATGATTGTGACCCACCATTGTTTGTTTTCTCATCCTTTGTTCAAGCAATTTCTTAGAGGGGCAAAGAATATAAGACCCCCACGAAGAGCTCCTACTCCTGCTTGGGATCTCAATTTTGTGTTGGAGAAACTCACTCTACAACCTTTTGAGCCTGCAGCTACTACTGAATTAAAGTTTTTATCATGGAAGACTGCTTTTTTGTTGGCTATTACCTCTGCAAGAAGGGTTTCTGAGTTGCAGGCCCTTATGGCGGTTGAGCCTTTCTTAATTTTCCATAAGAATAGGGTATCTTTACGTACTAATCCTTCCTTTATGCCTAAAGTGGTTTCTTGTGTGGCTTTAAACCAAACTATTCATTTGCCTACTTTTTATGCAAATCCCCAAAATAAAGGGGAAAAGATTTTGCACACTTTAGATGTACACAGGCAGTTGCGATATTATTTGGACAGAACTAAAGGGTTCAGGCAGTCTCAGCAGTTATTTGTTTCTTTTGCTTTGAGTTCTCAGGGCAAGCCTGTGTCAAAACAAACTATTTCTAAGTGGATTGGGTTTTGCATTGCTTTCTGTTATTCCCATCATGGCAAGGAGATTCCAGCTGGGATTAGGCCTCATTCCACTAGGGCTACTGCCACTTCGACAGCTTTTTGAGGGGTGGCAACTAAGGATATTTTGGAGGCAGCTACTTGGAGTTCAGTGCATACTTTCTCTAGGCATTATCACCTACCACTTTACTCTAAATCCAGGGCTGGTTTTGCCACTGCTATTTTGCAGGGCATTTTGGCAGCTCCTGCTTCCTTATAGTTTGGCCATCCTCCCTTACCTCTGCTTTGGGATTCTACCCAAGTGTAAGGACTGCAGCAATGTGAGATGAAGAACATAGTACAGTTTTGTACCTACCATAAATGTAGATGTTCGAAGATCCACATTGCTGCAGTCCAATTTACCCTCCCTCCTTCCCCTCTGTAGTTAGAGGCGGTTGTGTGGGTTGAGTTGTCAATATGTTGTATATTGTATATATTGTACATATTTTTAGTGCTAGGATGGTTGGTTGTTTGTTTGTTGTCTTTTGGTTTTGACCTTTATTTTTAGGGTCTTCTGACATCTGGGGCAAGAAAAGACTGAGGATATGATGTCGGTCATCCGCATTTGTACCCTGACGTCCTGATGTCAGTCAAATGCGCCTTGACCGACGTCAGCCTTATACTTTGATATTCGGGCCGACCGAGGACAGCGGACTACCCAAGTGTAAGGACTGCAGCAATGTGGATCTTCGAACATCTACATTTATGGTAGGTACAAAACTGTACTTTTCCAGGTGTTTCCATATCTAGACTGGCTGCTCACTGCTACCACCAGGCATCAACTCTTACAAGCACGGGATTACACAATCACATCTTGTACCCAGCTAGGTATTACAATAAATTTTGAACACAACTTCCCAGATGGCATTCCTCACTCCAGAAAAGCAGGTCCATTTGACAAACTATTTCAAACTAATTGCCAACAAAACCCAGCTATCTGCAAGGAAAATACTGCAAGCCCTGGGTTCATGGCTTCATGCTTTCTGCTAATTCCATATGCAAGACCGCATATGAGGAAACTTCAATGGTATTTAAAAAATCTCTGGCGTCAACCTTCCCAGGACCTGGAAACTAATTCCCGTCATACCTTGTCTAAGGGCAGAGTTCCTTTGGTGGGCAGAAGCATGCAACCACAACAAGGGACTTCCTTTCACTCAACCCCTCGCAACCCGAACCCTGACAACAGACGCATCAGACTATGCATGGGGGCCTCACATGGCAGGCGATGGATTCAAGGCAGATGAAACCCAGAACAAATTCCCCTGCATATCAATCAAAATGAGATGCAAGCTGTACAGAATGCTCTGACAGTCTTCAAATACCTTATCTTTCCTGGACAGCTCCTGATAGACTGACAACACCACAGTTATGTGGTACATAAGCAGGAGGGAACTCATTCTTACCCACTCTTCAAGTTAGCCATGGCTCTGTGGAACACAGCCTTGAGCATCCGAGTGCACCTACAAGCAAAATTCATTGGTAGACGACTTGAGCAGAAATCTTCTGGGCCCCCACGAGTGGAAACTGGAACCTAACTCATTCAAACTTCTAACCCAGAGGTGGACCTTTTTGCCTCCCCCCAAAACCGCCAATTGAAAAAATTTTGCACCAGGAACCCTCACAGCAGAGCCTGGAGGGTGGATGCCCTATCCTTTACATGGGAAAACCTCTCAATTTATGCCTTTCCTTCTCTGCCCCTCCTCTCAGAAGTACTACTCAATATCAGACAGGCCAAGAGCATTCCTTATTGTACCATATTAGCCATGCCAGCACTGGTACCCACTCCTATGCTGTCTGATATTAGTGCCACCCTGGCACCTACATCACACCTTTCCTGCTGTCTCAGCAAGAGGGACAGATTTTGCATCCACAGCTGCAAACGCTAAATCTTGCAGCCTGGCTTATCCCCTGAATATACCACAAGCATTCCTCAGCAAACAGGTGCTAGATGTCATCCTTGAGGCTAGAAAGACTAGTACTAGGTAATCCTATACTGAAAAGTGGAAAAGATATTGTTCTTGGAGTTGGTCTCAAGGAAAGGACACAGATGTGCCCAGCTTACCTCAAATCCTTGATTACCTAGCAGAGCTCCTAGACAGAGGCCTATCCTTCTCATCCATTAAGATTCATGCCTCTGCCATCTCAGCTCGTTATAATACTGAGCCACCCCTCTTTTCTCACCCTCTCATCAAACAGTTCCTGAGAGGAGCTATCAATTTAAGTCCCCCGAGGAGTGCTCTCACCCCGGCCTGGGACCTTAACTTTGTACTGGAAAAGCTCATACTTCCCCCTTTTGAACTTGCTGCTTCAGAAGAGTTAAAATTCCTCTCTTGGAAAACAGCCTTACTTCTAGCTATTACTTAAGCAAGAAGAGTGTCTGAGTTACAGTCACTAATGGCAGTGGAGCCCTTCATTATTTTCAATGCTGACAGGGTTTCCCTCAGGACTAACCAATCCTTTATGCCCAAACTGGCATCCATTGTGGCTTTAAACCAATCCGTCCATTTGCCAACCTTTTTCCCTAATCCTCAGAATAAAGGGGAAAGCATCCTGCACACCTTGGATGTGCACAGACAGCTCAGGTTCTACCTTGACAGGACTAAGCCTTTCATAAAATCTGTCGAGCTGCTAGTCAGCTTTCATACAGTGGCAGAGGGCAAGGCCATTTTGAAGCAAACCATTTTCAAATGGATAGCACACTGCATCCATTTCTGCTACAAGCACCATGGAAAACCTACTCCTCAGGTGGTCAGAACTCATTCCGCTAGAGCTTCTTCAACCTCTACAGCATTTCTCAGGGGGAGTCCCTACCAGGGACATCCTGGAAGCTGCAACCTGGAGTTCTGTACACACCTTCACCCAGCGTTACCACTTGCCTATTTTTTCTAAATCCAAAGGTGGATTTGCTATGGTAGTCTTACAAGGCCTGCTAGTCAGCCCTAACACTTCTTGACTGCCTCCACCCTTCCTCAGCTTTGGGAATCCACCCCAAGTGTGATGACTGCAACAGTGAAACATGACTAACATAGTACAGTTGTGTACACTTACCATAAATGTAGATGTTTGAGTGTAGTAACTCTTGCAGTCCTGGTTTCCCTCCTTCCAGCCCTCTGGCTTTCTCTATCCTTTCTACTTGTCCTCTTTATGGCCATTTTTATGGCAGGGGTATTTAGTTTTTACTGGAGGTGTTCCACACCCTGTAATAGTTTCTTATTTTGGGGTCTCCTGACATCTGGGGCAAGAAAAACTGATGTTTATAGGTAGGTACTAGGCTATTGGCTCTAGGGCCTATATAAGCCTAGCCAAATGGTATCCTGGCTTTCGCCACCCAAGAAAATTATTTTCCTGTGCCTCTGTCGAGCAGAGCCACAAAAGTGACCCCCGGGGTGAATTTCCTATCTCCCATCCAGTCATCAAGATTTTTCTTGGAGTGCTAATGAGGAGCTTTGTTTGATATAGATGGGTAGTTTGTTCCAGAGTATGGGAAGTCCCTGGGGCTGGAATTTTTCCCTCCAGCATGTTCCGTTTGTTGTGGTGACAAGTTTTTGGTCCCTAGAGCGTGTAGCTCGGAGGGATTGGGATTTCTTTAAGTGGAACATGTCCTACAGCTCTGGGTTGGACATAGCTTTGTACATTAGGCAGAGATCACCTCTGAGTAGGTGATATGCGATGGAGTAAAGCTGAAGTTTTTTGAGACTGTCTGCATAGGGCATCTGTTTGAGGCCAGTAATCCTCTTTGTTGAAGTATTTCTGCGGCCTTTCCAGTAGATGTCTTATGAGGTACATACCAAAAGGGGCGTTGTACTCTATAATGGGTCTAATGAATGATGAGTAGAGGGGAACAATGACCTGTTTTTTCCTGGATGAGAAACCTTTTGTGATGATGTGCCATGTAGGATTTCCTGACTACTGTGGCAATGTGATTATCACAGGAGAGACTACCGTCCACCTGTCCCAAGGTCTGTTATCACACTTTTGGTGTTAAGTAGACTACCAGTTATGTAGTAGTTCATGGGTACAGAGTTTTTACCAAAAGGGATAACCATGCACTTTTTGGCATTGAGCTTGAGGCAATGGCTTTGACACCAGGCATCTGTCTCAGTGAGGCCCTTTTGTAGGATGTCCACATCGTTAGGAGTTTTGATTATGACTCCTTGTTTACAGTCATCTGCAAACTTAGTTAGCCAAAGACCTTCTGTGCTAGCCTGTACTTCAGAGAAGGAGATACAAACAGGAGAGGACCCAGGAGTGAACCCTGTGGTACTCCACTTGTCACTGGTCTGAAGTCTAATTTGGAGTCTGCTACTTTCACGTGTGGGTTCTGTCACTGAGCCAGTTGGCCACAAATCTTGTGACACAGGGATTTATACCTAATTTAGTGAGTTTATCTATAATTCCTGAGTTGGGGATGGTGTCGAAAACCCTTGGCGAGATCTAGATAGGTTGTGTGAACCACTTTACTCTCCTCTTCGGCTTTAGTGACTGCTTCAAAGAAGTCTTTCAGGTTTAGGAGACATGATCTGCCTTTTACAAACCCGAACTGGGTGGGATCCAGAGGTTGGAGATTACCATTGTCATTGTTTATAAGTTCCATGATGATACGTTCTATAGCCTTGCAGACTAGGCTCGTCAGGCTAATGGGGCGGTAGTTCCTGGGGTCCGTGGTGGCTCCCCCTTTGTGGAGTGGGATAACGGTCGCTGTGCGCCATTCAGTGGGCACAAAGCCTGAGGTGAGGCTATGATTGAACATGGTACTTAGGTGGGGTGCCAGTTCGTTCTGTCATTCGTATAGAACACATCCTGGGATGTTGTCTGGTCCAATGGGATGCTGTGTTTTTGGCTTTGGAGTGTGCGTTTTCTTTTACCTGTGCAGCCATGATTACAGGAACTTTGCATTCTTCCGGTGTAGAGGTAGGCCCTTTAGGGGATGAGAGGGAGGGATAAAGTTAGCACTGAACCTATCTGCCAGGATGTTGGCAATATCAGTTGGTTTTGTATATTTAGTGCCATTGTGCTGTAACTCGGAGCAGATCTGAGTGTTGCCATTGAAATTCTTGACACAGCTATAGAATGCTTTGTGGTTGTCTTTAGAATCAGTGGCGATTTGGTATTCATAAATAGCATTGGAGGATTTTGGGAGAGCTCAGCTTCTTACTGAGGCTGACAGGGAGTTCCTCCAATCATGGCATTTTGCTCTTTTTTGCAACAGTTTCTTCTGTTGTAGAGTTTGTTTATGGCAGGGGACCACAAGATTGGCTTCCTTTTTTAGGGGATCGCATATTGGCTCTGTTAGGGATTGCACGATCCATGCACTCACGTAATTGCTTATAAAGTGCATTTGTGTAGGATTCAGCAGTCATACCTCTGTTGTCTGTCAGCATGGGTGTCGTGAAGTTTGCCACTTCTGTCTTTAGAAGCGTGAAGTTGGCATTGGAGACATTTTTTATGGTGGTTTGCCTAATGGGTGGGGGCAGGATGCGGATGTCTAGGGTGATTAGCTTGTGTTCGGATCTGACCAACGAGGAATTGACCTCTGGTGTGGAACACCAGTTGCCCATGTTGGTAATGACCAGGTCTAGGATATTGCTGCCCCTGGTGGGGGTGGGGATAAGTTGATCCAAGGTATTGGAATTTATGAATTCCAGAAAACGTTGAGCAGAAGAGTTGGTACATGAGTAGTTTTCCCAGTTAATGGTGGGGTAGTTGAAATCAGCCATTATTAGGGTGATGTTCTTTGTGTTTCACTGTTGCAGTCATTACATTTGGGTAATCAGCTGGCAGGTTGCTGTCTCATCTTCTGTGATGTCAGGTAGTCAGGGGTATAAAGCATGCAGCCGACGCCATTACATCAGTCTTTTTTCTTGCCGTGCGTTGCCAGAAGCAGTTCGCAATTGCCGGTCGGCCGACTCCTGAAATTTTCGTTTTCGAACCGAAGTCCAACTAAAGTTAAGTACCCCGTTGGGGAAACCTTTTCTTACTCTAAACCGATGTCAGTCAAAGTCAATAATTGTATTTCTTGTGGAAAGCAAATACCTCATAAAGATTTTCAGTCGTACTGTTTTCCTTGCCTAGGCCCTGACCACGATGTACCTCGCAGTCGGTTTTGTGCCTTATTTAAACCACGAACTATTCGTCGTCTGTATATTTTTGCTTGTAAATATTTTGGTACTCTGTTCAATTATCCAGATATGTCTTGGGTAAGCCATCCGACTACTGATATTCCGAAAAAACGCAAAGATAAAGACAGAGACAGGCCGCCTAGGTCCAAAGCTGCTGACTACGCTTCTCCTAAGCTAGTCCCCAGTTCGCCAGTACTCCGTGAGACATTTTCGCAGCCCCTGATACCCACTACTTCAGATTTGCAGGCCCCTACTGAGACCCATTCTGAGATGCTTCAACTGTGGAACCTGTGGATGTCTTTACCTTGGATGGGTCAGGAGCCGCTGTGTAGGCACCGGCTTCTGAGGGTGTATTCAGGCCTACTGACTTGCATATTAAACCAACGCCATCTTCTTCATGACCTAAAACTCGAACCATGCCTAGGAAACAAGACGCCCAGACAGCATGGTCAGGCCTCTATGCCTAAAAAACAAATGATAAGAATGGCTGAAGACCTTATTACTTTAATCAGGGGAAGCCAACCTTCCCCCTCTGAGACCTAGGACTGAATTTGCTTATGATACTTCTGACCAGGATTCTGAAATTTCTCCTCTGATGACCAGGGTTTACCTTCATCTACCTATGAGGATTCTGATGCAAAGGACTCTATTCCCTCTGCTTCTCCCCCAGAGAATTTTCCTTTTAGTGAAAGCCAGGATTACTCTGATTCTAAAAAGAGGCTTGGGGATTTCTTACTCCTGCCTCAACACAGGCCTTTAGCTATCCCTCCTGTACTAGACATTGATGATGCCTTTTCAGAATCTAGCTTTGCCCATGACTTTACCTGCTGCTCCCAGAAAAACCTGATAGTTATTAGTGTTCCTGATACTCACAAGTTCCTTTTTAAAAATCCTACTGTGGATCCTGAGACCATTTCACAGGAACCCAGGGGCATTAAGGCTACTACTGCCAAAAATCCTACCCCCTCTAATAGAGATTCTAGGGCACTGGATAGATGGGGCAAGAAGGTATTCACCTCTGCAACTTTGGCCATCAGGGCCTTAAATTGCCAGTTTCATATGTTAAAGTATCAGCAGCATATTATTGGATTGCTTAAACAGAAAATTATGATGATTCCTGATTGTGCTGAAAATAAAAATTTACAGGATTTAATGCATTCTGCTGAACAGGTTGGAAAACATACTTTGCAATGTGGTTTTGATTCACTAGAGGCATCTTGCATTGCGGCTGTAACCGGGTCTGTACTTAGAAGGCATGCTTGGCTTAAGGAGCAATCATTGCCAAATCATGTTAAAAATAAATTGCTGGATGCTCCCTTAAATCAGGACCGCCTGTTTGGCAACAAAGCAGAAGTTGTTCTTAAAAAGATGGAGGAAAAAGCTAAATCTATGCAAACCTTTAGATTTCTTAAAGTTCAGCCTCCAAGATTTAGTAGGCATTGGCCCTCAAAAAATCGGTCCTTTCCTGCATCTTCCATGCCTTCTCAGTTCAAACCCAGACTCAGCAGAACACCCAGGCTTCAGTCCTAGGGTACACACAGAACTAAGCAGTAGGGGGGCTCCCACTTCCAAATCAGGGAGTAGTAAAACTCCCCCCTATGGTAAGCTGTCTCAATGACTTAACTTTAAAACTTCCAAGCGCTTCTCAACTGACTGCTCCTTTAGGGGGAAAGATTGCTCTGCAAGCAAAAAACTGGGAACTCATTACCCAGGACAAATGGGTTTTAGACAGTTTCCCAAGGATACAGATTTCACTTCCACACATTAACAACCCCAAACTGTTGGCCAGATCTACCACCAAATCAGTGAGCAGAGGCTCAAAAGCAGGTACTAAAGGCTGTTCAGACTGTACCAGAAGAGGAAAAGGGACCAGGTTTCTACTCGAGACTTTTCCTGGTACCCACAGAAGACAACTCATGGCGTCCTATCCTGGACCTGTCTGTCCTAAACACCTTTTTGGTGATTCCAAAATTAAAGATGCTTACTCTTCACCAGTTGCTTCCTAGGATAGGCAGAGATGCCTGGTTGGCAACGCTGGATTTAAAGGAAGTCTACCTGCACATCCCAATCAGGGAATCTTGCAGAAAATACCTATGCTTCAAATCAGCCTGCATGCACCATCAGTTCTCTGCACTGCCCTTTGGCTTTATCTACTGCACCCAGGGTATTCACAAAGTACCTAGCTCCAGTCATTGCATTTTGCAGGCAATGAAGTATTCAAATATACCCATACCTGGACGATTGTCTAATTCAGGCAGAAAGCCAGGACATACTTCTGAAAACATCTGGTATTTGTACAAAAGGTGTTAACTTGTCTGGGGTACACCATAAACGAAAATAAATCACATCTGGTACCCTGTTAAATGATATTCCTGGGAGCAAGCTTGAACACAACTTCCCAGATGGCTTTCCTCACGCCAGGGAAACAAATTCATTTGACAACTTGCTTCAAACTAGTGGCTGCAAAAACCCTGCTATCTGCAAGGCAAATACTGCAAGTCTTGGTTCATGGCCTTGTGCATTCTACTAGTTCCATATGCAAGATGGCATATGAGGAAACTGCAGTGGTATCTAAAATGTCTATGGTGTCAACATTCTCAGGATGTAGAAGCACTGATTCGTGTCATACCTTGCCTACTGTTAGAATTTCTTTGGTGGGCACAGGCCTGCCACCAAAACAAGGGACTATCATTCACTCTACTCCCTGCTGCCCAAACCCTAACAGACGCATCAGACTGTGAATTGTTTGCTCACCTGGCAGGGAAGTGCATTCAGGGCAAATGGAACCCAAGTCAAATGCACCTGCATATCAATCAAAAAGAAATGTTATGTGTACAGAATGCTCTGACAGCCTTCAAGGACCACATTCTTCCAGGACAATTAATGGTAAAGACGGACAACACCACTGTTATGTGGTACATAAACAAGCAGGGGGGGTACACATTCTTACCCCCTCTGCAGACTAGCCATGGCTCTGTGGAACACAGCCTTGAGCTACCAAGTGCATCTACAGGCTCAGTTCCTGCCAGGAAAACTAAATACACTGGCAGATGAACTAAGAAGAAATCTCATGGACCCACACGAGTGGAAACTGGAACCAAAGACTTTCAACATGTTGATAAACAAGTGGGGGAGCCCAGATATAGACCTGTTTGCCTCCCCCCAGAACTACCAATTGGAGAAATTCTGCACAAGGACTCCCCACAAACAAGCTTGGAAAGTGGATGCTCTGTCCTTCAGCTGGAAAAATCTTATCAGTTTATTCCTTTCCTCCTCTGCCTCTCCTCTGCAAAGTACTACTAAAGATAAATCAGGATAAAGCAAGGATGATACTGATTGCACCAGACTGGCCATGCCAACACTGGTACCCCCTCTTGCACAGTGTGTGACAGCTAGCCCCATGGCACCTGCCTCAGACCTCTACCCTGCTGTCACAGTGGGAGAGCCACATTCTGCACCCCCAGCTTCAAATCCTGAACCTGGCAGCCTGGCTAATTACGTAATCTCTCCATTACCATCCCTCAGTAAACAAGTGTTGGATGTCATTTTGGAGGCAAGGAGGCCTAGTACTAGAAAATCTTGTGCTGAAAAATGGAAAAGATTCTGTGCCTGGAACCAAGCTCAATGGATGGCCACAGCAGCGCCCAATTTACCTCAGATTCTTCAATATTTAACCGAGATTCTTCACAAGGGCCTTTCCTTTTCCTCCATCAAAATTCACGCTTCAGCCATTTCAGTTCATTACAACACAGAACCACCCCTCTTTTCTTACCCACTGCTCAGGCAGTTCCTCAGAGGGGCCAAAAACTTTAGACCACTCAGGAGAGCCCCAACTCCAGCCTGGGACCTTAACTTTGTATTGGAAAAACTCACTCTTCCTCCATTTGAACCAACTGCAACTGCAGAGTTAAAGTTCCTTTCTTTGAAAATGGCTTTTCTTTTAGCAATCACTTCAGCAAGAAGGTATCTGAATTACAGGCTCTTATGGCAGTGGAGCCTTTTCATCATCTTTCATGCAGACATGGTGTCCCTCAGGACCAACCCCTCTTTCATGCCCAAGGTGGTATCCAGTGTGGCTCTTAATCAGTCCATTCATTTGCCAACCTTCTTTTCTAAACCATAGAAGAAAGGTGAACGGATCCTGCATGCCTTGGATGTGCACAGACAACTTAGATTTTACTTGGAGAGGACTAAACTTCACTGGAAATCTGAACAAGTGTTGGTGGCATTTGCTGCAGGGGCAGAGGGGGGGGAAGGCTATTTCAAAGCAAACCATTTCTAAATGGATAGGCTATTGCATTCATTTCTGCTATAAGCACCGTGGAAAACCTATCCCCCAGGGGATTAGACCCCATTCAACCAGGGCTGCATCTACCTCTACAGCCTTTCTCAGAGGTGTCCCTACCAGAGACATCGCTACCTGGAGTTCTGCACATACTTTCACCAAGCATTACCGTCTGCCAGTTTTCTCTAAATCCATAGCTGGCTTTGCCACTGCAGTCTTGCAGGGCATTTTAGCTGGTCCTAATGCTATCTAAATTCCTCCTCCCATCCTTAGCTTTGGGAATCTACCCAGATGTGATGACTGCAACAGTGAAACACGAAGAACATAATACAGTTGTGTACACTTACCATAAATGTAGATGTTCGAGTGTATTCAATGTTGCAGTCCTGGTTACCCTCCCTCCAGACCCCTGACTTCTTTTGGCTATACCTCTATTCTCCTTTACTATACTTGAAAGCTTTTTGGTGTATTTGCTTGTTTGTTGGAGGTATAACCTTGTGTGTGTGTGTGTGTGTGTGTGTGTGTGTATATATATATATATATATATATATATGTGTGTGTGTGTGTGTGTGTGTGTGTGTGTGTGTATATATATATATATATGTGTGTGTGTGTGTGTGTGTGTGTATATATATATATATATGTGTGTGTGTGTGTATATATATATATATATATATATATATATATGTGTGTGTGTATATATATATATATATATATATGTGTGTGTGTGTGTATATATATATATATATATATGTGTGTATATATATATATATATATATATATGTGTGTGTATATATATATATATATATATATGTGTGTGTGTGTGTGTGTATATATATATATATATATATATGTGTGTGTATATATATATATATATATGTGTGTGTGTGTATATATATATATATATATATATATATGTGTGTGTGTGTGTATATATATATATATATATATATATATATATATATATATATGTGTGTGTGTGTATATATATATATATATATATATATATATATATATATATATATATGTGTGTGTGTATATATATATATATATATATATATATATATATGTGTGTGTGTGTGTGTGTGTATATGTGTATATATATATATATATATATATATATATATATATATATATATATATATATATATATATATATATATATATATATATATATTTAAGGGGCACCTGACATCTGGGGGCAAGAAAAACTGATGTAATGGCGTCGGCTGAATGCTTTATACTCCTGACTACCGGACTGTCATGGAAGATGAGACAGCAACCGACGCAGGACCCAAGACTTTGATAGTCAGGCCGACTGAGGGCTACTGCAAGCAGATAAACCCAAATGTGATGACTGCAACAGTGAATGCACTCAAATATCTACATTTATGGTAAGTGTACACACCTGTACTGTGTCTTGTTGAGAAGAAAGGGGACATGTTTTATAAGCTAACAGTAGCTGTGCCTTCTGATGCCAATTTTTTTCAGCACACTCATTCCTGAATGCAAGTTTCGAAGCTTTAAGCAAAACAGTTTTTGTGGTTCTTACTGCTCTCCATCTTTAGGCTACTTGTCGAATCATCTGAGCTAGCAAAACTAGTGCTTCAGCCTTGAGCTTCTTTAAACTTTTCCATCAGTAATCCACCTGTGCAGCTACTTCCCTTAGCTCTCATTTGCTGCCTTTAAAACCAAGCATTGATCTTGTATTAGCTATGTGCTCCACCTCATCTTGTTCTATATCTGAAGTTTACTTCAGAATGTTATCCCTTCAAACACTTCTTCCATTATTGTCAGCCCAGGCCTTTATGGGCACTTTAGATCTAAAGGAAGCTTATCTCCTTATTCCCATAAAGCCCTCCAACAGAAGATTCCTAGTTTCACTGGGCCCTGTTCTCGTTATCAATGTACAGCCATGCTCTTTGGTTGGTCTGCTGTACCCAGGGTTTTTACAAAATGCCTAGCCCCAGCCATAGCTTTCTGCAGAACCAAAGGGGTGCAAATCTGTCCTTACCTAGACATCCTCATTCTAGCAGAAACAGAGGACACCCTTCAAAATTATTTGAGATTCACCACTTCTCTACTTCAAAGCTTGGGATTCAACCTCTGCCTCTTAAAATCATCCTTAATTCCAGAACAGGACAAAATCTTTCTGGGGTGCAGGATCTCAACAGACCTGATGTGGGGTTTTCTCCCTCAGGCAAAGTTCTGTCTCTCTCTTTCCACTCAGTTCCAAAGCCAATTACAGGTTCATTGGATATCCGCAAGAGAATTCTTGCAGATCCTAGGACTAATGGCAGCCATCATCCTGATGCTGGTCCTAGCCAGAATGCACATGTGAAAGCTCCAGTGGTACCTGAAAAATGTGTGGTCACAACACCAACATCCCCTAGAGCAACAGATTGCCCTCCTGCCCTGCCTCATAGCAGAACTAAGGTAGTGGATCCAACAAGTACTTCTGAACTTGGGCCTTCCACTACAACCACCCTTCCCCAACCCAGCATACGCATACAAATGCATCAGACCTAGGGTGGTAGGCTGCCATAAAAGGTTTCATGGTACAGGAGGCCTGGAATCCTTCCCTCCAAAAGAACCATATCAATGTGAGGGAAATGATTGCAGATGTTCTTCGTGTTTCACTGTTGCATTCATCACCTGTGGGTTATCCCTGCTGTGGTAGCCCTCGGCCGACCTGAATACCAGAATCAGTGTTTTTTTTGCGTCTGCTGCAGTCGCCTGTAGTCTAGACGTCAGGTTGACGGTGCTCTAAAGCAAGGCAGCCGATTTCATTATATCAGTCATGTGAGTGTTCAATCTCGCCGTTTGTTCTTACACACTGGTTCGGAGCCGATCCTCGTCTCCGAGTCGGCTGCATAGCAAAGCTCTGCATCTTAGAGAAGCTCGAGACCAGGCTATATCCCACAATCCTCCCTGCCATTACTCAGATCTAGTTTGCCGCTGCAACGGGTCACATCGCTAGAGAGCTCGGACCAGAGAAATTGTTGTTAGACAGATAAGATGGTCTTTTTTTCTTTGTTTGAAAAGTTCTTATACTCCTATAGTTTTTTTGATATTTTATTTTCTATTCTATAGTGTGTGTGTGTGTGTGTATACTGTAGTTAGTTTTTTATAGGTTTCCCTTTTGGGGCCTACCCTTACTTTAACTGTAAATTCTCTTTAAACTTAAAATTATTAAACTTTAAATTCCCTCTTCTTTACAGTTTACTGTTATGTCTGAAAAAGCCAAGAATGGTTTTAAAAGGTGTCAGTGTGGACAGAAAATGTCCATCACTGACAACCACACTTCCTGCGTCTACTGTCTTGGCCCTCTCCACTTGCAAGAGGATTGCTCTATTTGCCATTCCTTCAGTGGGAGGGTCATGACAGATAGACGCAGGAAACTTATTGACAGGGGACTTCTTAAGCCTGCCTTCCAGGAGGCCTTGGACAAGTCTGACCAGGCTTCTAAGTCCTCGAAGGGGTCGAAGATGTCGGAGCCCATGTCATCGGCTCCGAGTACATCTTCTAAAGTTCGCTCGCCGGTTCCACAGACTTTGGGGTCGAACGTTTTTCTCTCACTGAGCCCCCAGGTCTTGGAACCGGTGTCAGAACTACCGCCACCGTCTATACTTCGGTCGGTGCCATCTTCGGCCTCTTCGACCCGATCTTCCAGACCATTATCTGATACTGATGTGGATCGTGTCGTGCAGAAACTTATGGAGAACACGGCCCTTTCCAAATTGATTGCAGTTTCCTCCCAGTTGGTGTCGAAACTAGAAGGCCTTCCCTTATCTCCAACAGGTCCTCCTTTGAGACCCATCCAGTCTTCGGAGCCGGAAGAGGATGAGCCGATGATAGTGGAGCCCTCGGTGCCGAAACCGTCCATTGCACGATCAACACCATTTACCTCGACTCCATCGGAACCTATAGGTGAGTCGCGGAGTCGACGATCTCTCCTTGGTTCCGGGACCGAGAGTCGTACCGACCTTTCGGTGCCGATTCTCCTTCTCGGGGCCTCGGCGCAGATTGGCTCTGCTCCGTCCTCGGGGTCGAGACCCATGGGCCCCGTGTCTCGGTTTCTTCCATGTTCTTCGGAACCTGGGGAGTCCTCGACCCGAGGTTCAGTGGTTTTTGACCTTATGAGGAAGGTTTTGTCTACACAGACAAACCACTTCATCGGACGCGTCTTCTCACTCCCTTAAGGAGCCGCTCATTGTTTCTGTTCCCATGACACATCCAAAGCGTGGAGCACCATTGTCTCAGCCATCCCTAGAGGATGCCCCCTGTTCCTCGGAGGCCTCACCGGAATCTCCCTCCGATGAGGTTCCGAGGAAAAGATTGTGCAAGAGGAGGCACTTAGATTCCCCACAGGAATCTCTAACTTCTGACACTGACTTGGATGAGTCAGAGGGGTCCCCAAAATCCCCCTCCGAGGATGTCTCATTTGCGGACATCTTGGAGACATTAAAACAGGGGTGATTGGCAGTCCCTAGCCCCCACTGAGGACGAGTCGGTGTTGCTGAAGGCATTTGGTGCTCAACCTTCTACCTCCTGGGTTACTTCGCCCTTTGATGAGTTAATGGATTTGATTGCTCGAAGGGCGTGGGAGACACCGGACACAGTGGAACCGGTCCCTCGAAAACCAAATAAATTTATTACCGCTCCCCAGGACAAGACTTATCTCACCAAAGGAGTCCCGGTTGACGCTATGGTGGTGGCCGCAGCCATTAAAAAGGAGATGTCGGAGTCTTCCTCTTCTGTTCATCCTCCTAATAAGGATTCTAGGACTATGGACAGATACGGGAAGCGCGTTTTTAGTTCAGCGACTTTTTCCATGCGTTCGCTAAACTATTTGACACATTTTACACTACTACAGAGGGATCTCATCAAGGAGCTGAGAGATGCCCTCCAGGGTAACACAGATGCTGCTGTTTCAGATAAGGTAACAGCACAACTTAACACCCTTACCTCCGTAGTGAACTCGTCCATGAGGCTCATCTCGTATGCGGCTGAAGGGTCGAGTAGGGCCGCAGCTTCAGCGATTGCTCTACGAAGACAATCCTGGATGCGGCTGTGCTCTTTTGCGGAAGCCTTAAAGTCTTCTTTCGCCAACACCCCCTTTGATGGTGCCACTCTTTTTGGGCCCAAAGTGAAAGAGACATTAACTCGGTGTGAGCAGGAGGGAAAGACTCTGCCTGCTGTCGTAGTCCGTTTTTCCGTTCCATCCAGACCGTACCCCAAAGGGCGACGAGGCGGAAAAATGTGGTTCTGTAGAACTCGGGGATCTTTCCAGGCCACACAGAGTGAACCCCCCCCCCAGAGGCAGAGGGGGGGGCAGACATGGAAGACGCTTCCCTGGCGGCAGAGGGGGTCCGCAGAACCAAGGCGACAGGGATACTATCCCTGGTAAGCCTTTCCAGCACTCCTGAATGGGGGCCCGACCCGACTGTCCTGCTCTGGAGGCAGTCGGGGGTCGCTTGGCTTTATACCCACAGGCCTGGCAAATTCTCACCTCAGACTCCTGGGTAAAAAGCATTGTAACCAGAGGATACAAAATACCCCTTATGTCAACTCCACCCCAACTAAGAAGGTCTCCAGATGTGCCACCCCGTCTGCGAGGCCAAGCAGCAATAGAAATTTCAAAGCTGCTCAAAAAAAGTCATTCAGCCAGTCCCGGCGGACCAAAAATGATCCGGAACTTACTCAAGGTTCTTTTTAGTTTCAAAAAAGACAGGGGACTGGAGACCCATTTTGGATGTCAGCAATCTCAATACCTTCGTGAAGAAGGAAAAGTTCCGGATGGTCACGCTTCAATCGATCCTTCCATTTTTGCAGAAGGACGACTGGATGTGCTCTATAGATCTCAAGGACGCGTACTACCACATCAAGATGGCCAGAACGTCCAGAGATCACCTGCGCTTCCAGCTGGGAGCCCAGTCATTTTCAATTTCGAGCCCTGCCCTTTGGGCTCACCTCAGCCCCCAGGGTATTCACCAAATGCATGGCAGTGGTAGCATCTCACTTGAGATGTCTAGGATTCCGGGTGTTTCCCTATCTGGACGACTGGCTCCTCACCACCACCACCGAGCGTCTCCTCATACAAGCAAGAAACTATACAGTCAACCTTTGTTCCCACCTAGGGATTTCCATAAACTTCAAAAAATCTGTCTTACTGCCCTCACAGCATATTTCATTCATCGGAGCGGACCTAGATACGCGCTTAACATTGGTAAAGCTCCCTCAAGTAAGGGCTTCATCCCTCAAGGAACATTTTCTTCTGCTGCTGCAATGCAGGAAAGCCCCGGCCAAATTGGTGTTGAAGGTTTTGGGACTTATGGCAGCGTCCCTGATTGCAATTCCCATGGGAAGATTGCACATGAGGCTCCTCCAATGGCTGCTGTTCACGCAGTGGTCGTTCCAGCAGTTACCCCTAACGCACGAGATTCTGATAACGGATTCTTGCAAGCGAGACTTCTCATGGTGGGTGTCCAGCCAGGATCTCACTATGGGTCGTCCATTTGTTCTACCGAATCCGACGGCCACTATAACCATGGACGCTTCCCTGATAGGGTGGGGGGGACTTTTTCAGGGAAGAACAGTCCAAGGGGAATGGTCCAACATGGAGTACAACCTGCACATAAATGTTCTGGAAATGAGGGCGGTGTTCTTGGCGTTGCAACACTTTCAAACCCTCCTACCTTTAGGAACAGTAGCAGTTCAGACAGACAACATGTCTGTAGTCTGGTACATAAACAAACAAGGGGGAACCAGATCTTACCCATTATGCAGAGAGGCCATGAGAATTTGGCAATGGGCAGAGTCCACGGGTCGCTTTCTGATAACAACACACATCCCAGGGTCATCCAATGTCATTGCGGACAGGTTGAGCAGAGCCATCCTGTTACCTTACGAGTGGTCCCTCAAACTACAAGTGGCGGAAAGAATTTTCCACAAATGGGGCCAGCCTTGCTGTGATCTATTCGCCTCCCCAATGAATACCAAATGCAGAAGCTATTTTGCCCTTCTATCCTCTCCAGGGGATGCCCCCAGGGACGCACTGATACACGATTGGCCCCCGGGTCTCCTATATGCATTCCCACCTACCCCCTTGATTCCCAAATTTCTTCAGAAAACCATGAACCTGGAAAGGACATTTATACTCATAGCCCCATTCTGGCCTCGACAGATATGGTTCCCCTTTCTTCGAGCCCATCAAATAGAGGAACCGTGGATCCTGGACCCAGTACCAGATCTACTGACACATTCGTCGGGAGTTCCTCACCCGTCTCTTCTATCCCTCAAACTAGCAGCTTGGCTGCTCCACTTCCCCGCCTAGCCAGGTCTGATCTACTTTCTCCGGCAGTTCAGCGCATTGTGGTTGCCTCTCATAAGGCTTCCACCACAAAACTCTACAAGAGTAAATGGAAACGCTTTGTGTACTGGGCATCTAGTCAACACTTGGACCCCCTCGTTGCTCCTTTACATAAAGTTCTAGAAATTCTTTCCATCCTTTTCCACGAAGGAGCGTCTACTTCCACACTAAGAGTGCAGTTGGCGGCCATATCCAACTTCCATGTTGGTGAGGACGGTTCTTCTATTATGTCCCACAGGCTTTGTAAGGCTTTTATGAAAGGTTCCTTCCATCTTCAACCGCCCGTCAGAGACCCTTTATTCCCATGGAATTTAAATTTGTTGTTGTCACAACTAATGTTGCCACCCTTCGAACCAGCCTCTTCTTGCCTCCTGAAGTTTCTGTCGTGGAAGACTCTTTTTCTTGTAGCGGTTACTTCAGCTCGGAGAGTGTCAGAGCAGCAAGCACTGTCAGTTAAACCGCCTTACTTAATTTTTCACCCAGATAGAGTTTCTTTACGAACAAATCCGTCCTTCCTTCCTAAGGTATGTTCTGTCATAAATATTAATCAATCCATTGAACTCCCTACTTTCTTCAAGAACCATATCAGCAAGTTGGAATATATGCTGCACAAGTTAGATGTCCACAGACAGCTCAGATTTTATTTAGACAGGACTAAAGACTACAGAAAAACAGATCAACTTTTTGTTGCATTTGCAGACAATAAAAAGGGCATGGCAGTTACAAAACGTACGCTTTCTAAATGGCTTACTGATTGTATAGCCTTTGTGTATTCTAAGTCAAATCAGGCCTTACCCACCAAACCAAAAGGCCATTCTACTAGGTCCGTCTCCACTTCCTTGGCTCATGCAGCTCGCCTGCCTTTGGACACGATTTGTGCAGCAGCCACGTGGTCTAAACCACATACTTTCATCGCTCATTATAGGGTTGACAAAGCCTCCAAAGACAGGACATCTTTTGGTTCCACTGTGCTCAGGAACGTTCTTCCATGAGTCACTCAGGGTGGGAGCTAGGACGCTACCGTGTGTAAGAACAAATGGCGAGATTGAACACTCTCACATAAAGAAGTTATGTTCTTACCATAACGTTCCATGTGGAGTGTTCATCTCGCCTTTGTTCTTATATTCCCCCCCTTCCCTCCCTCACGTGTTTGGAAGAACGAGTAGTACTAGAGTCTGGTCCACATGTCTTTACCTCTTCCGGGTATATTTCGTTACCCTTAGTTAATTTGTCAGTGAGATGATGTCTCTGAATTTTTTGTGGCAGTATGTAGCCTTAGCACCTCAGGGTTATTGTTAGTCTGGTTTGCTTGCAAACTAGATCTGAGTAATGGCAGGGAGGATTGTGGGATATAGCCTGGTCTTGAGCTTCTCTAAGATGCAGAGCTTTGCTATGCGGCCGACTCGGAGCCGAGGATCGGCTCCAAACCTGTGTGTAAGAACAAAGGCGAGATGAACACTCCACATGGAACGTTATGGTAGGAACATAACTTCTTTTTTCTTGCCGTGGAGCCCATAGCAGAATCAGTTTGCACGAGTGCCGGTCGGTCGCTACCAGAAGTTGAATTTCAGCTGAAAATGTCTAAAGCTAAATATCCCATTGGGGATCCTTTTTTCTTGCACTAACCAATGTTCGTAGAAGTTAACAATTGTGTTGTCTGTGGAAAGCAGATCCCACACTGAGACTTCCATTCTTACTGCATCACTTGTTTAGGCCCAGACTACGACGTCCCCCTTTGCCTGTTCTATTCCCTCTTTAATGCGAGAACCATTCGCCGTAGAGCTTTTTGTTGACAGTTATTTTCATGTTCTGTCTTCGCACTCCGATATGGCGTCCATCAGACAACAATCTGCGGACATTCCGAAAAAACGTAGAGATGGAGACAGATCATAGAAGGCTAAGTCTTCTGACAACACCACCGCTAAGCAGGTAGTCAGTTCTCCAGAATTCAGTGAGGCGCTTTTGCAGCCCCCGATGCCCGATTTGATATCCTACGCAGTCCTCTACCGAGACCCATTAGGAGTCCGGTTTGCCACAGAAATCATCTTCATCTTCTGACCCTCTGGCCGTCTCTGCCTCGGTTGGGTTCAGAGCCGCAACTCGGGCACTTTCTTTTGAGGAGGCCTTTCGCACTACCAAATCTAGACAGAAACCGTAGTCTTCTCTTTCCACTACCATTTCTCTCAAACCAATGGATTCTCTCAGGCCTAGAAGCCAGGCCACTCCTAGGAAATCTGCTTCTGGCCACCGTCTTGCTATTGCTCCAACACCCCAAGCACAAATGCTGAAAGTTGCGTAGGATCTTGTTTCCTTTATCCGGAGTACTCGGGCCACAACTTCTAAAAGGAAAAGGCACCCTTCTCCAGAAATTGACATAACAGGATTCCGAGGAATCTGACCGTTTAGTTTTTTGAAGAACAGCAGCATCCCTTAACTGCTTATGAGGATTCAGATGTAGAGGAATCCATCTCTTCTGCCTCCCCTCCAGAGGACTTTTCCTTTGTGGATACACTTCACTCCCTCCGGGAACATTTCCAGTGGGAATCTCAGGACTTCCCATAGTCTAAGAAAAGGCTTAGAGGGTTTCTGGACTGGCCCCAGTGAAAAAAATTGTGTGCTCTGCTTCTTTGCTGTGCTGGATCCAAAGTTTTCTTAATACACACAGTCCTGCTGTCTGTTTACTGCTGAAATCTAAGTCTAGTTATCACAGCCTGTTAACCATAGAAACTTGCAGAGTGTACACTGATGCAGCATCTGACTTTAAGAGCAGTAACCAATAAATATCTTTTTATAAAGAAACCACACATACTACTCTGTTTGTAGCATATATTTACAAAGATTTTCTTCATTAAAGATATGAATTATGACTTCTGCAAATTACCTCTGTCGCATAACTGAATAACTACAGTTGTTATATAGAGTGCTAGTCACGCGCACAGATTTTATTTCCTCGTGGTATATTTTTTGGCCTTCTGTGGGAAGTCACATAATGTCTGTTTTTAGACTTTTCTATTGTCCTGTCAGCAGTTCTGCTGATGTGAAAATGCACGCAATCAGAACAACAGAAGTATGAAAGGAAACATCTGTTCTGTTCCTTTTGAACAAACATCACGTATTGCTGAGTTTATGAAAAAGGATGTCTGTTAATAGATATTTGTTCTGCAAACAAGAGAAAATCATGTAATACTTGCTTTCCAATATTGATTTGTTAGGCTTTTTCTGATGCTGTGAAGAGAAGCCTGTCTTATATAGTATGATTGCCCATTTTACATCGCTAAACTCTATACATATATTCAAGCAAACTTTTTATTCTATGCTTTATCTTTCAGCATATTTACAACAGATTTAATGTCAGCCTTACCTTCATAATCTCTAACAATTCCCTCTTTTTTAAACATACTCAAAACACTTTTTACTGATATGTATTTTTGATCATTCTATAGAAAACACATTAAAAAACAAAACCTTTAGTCTTTTTTTGATAAGTCAAAATGCAATTTTACATAGTTAATACAATTATATCAAGTATTACTATCAAAACTGAATGTATTTAACAACTTTTTCTTTTGCAGACCATTCTGTGAAAATATTTCATCAGTTATGGGCTGTCTGTTTTAATTTTATTTTTTAACTTGATTAATTTAGTCTTTTGCAATTACAGAATTTAATTTATGACTTAGAACTGTTCCATTAACTCTTTGCAACTGTTGAATTAACTGAGAGAAGAACCATGTGCTACTGCAAGCATTTATACACTGCTGAAAATATACAGTTTCAGTGTCATTTTAACCATAACATTGTGGTTATATTTCTGAACTGCCCGTAAACTTTAATTGACAGTGAAATATTAGTCCATTAGCTGTATGAATACACTATTTTAATATATTTTTTTCTCTAGCTGGGGTGTAACCAGTACTAGTACAGATAAAATGATGGTCCAAAAAACAATGATAAAACTGCAACTTGAAACCAGTGATAATATTACAACTTGACAAATTACTTTTGAATTTATTACAATGTATTCTGTACAGTATGTATTTACACAGACTGTTTGCTATTCATGCATTTCAATTTAGTAGGTAACCAGCATAAAATATCTTGGATTTACAGATTTAATCTGTTTACCAGTGTTTCTTATGCACTAACACCTGTCCCACCCCAAAAGAGTATTGTCAAGAAGGAATGTAATATTACTTCCTGTAGCTCTATTTCAGACCCTTGTGCAGTACTGCTTATACAGTCAGTGTAAAACTGCCCCCCGTACTATTGCACTATTATCTGCTTTATTAGGTTAACAAACTATGGACCTTTGTCTGATTTGATCATTTTTATAAAGCTTTTGATGTTTATTACCACTAAGTAGGTATTTATACCCTCCTGCACAATTTATTTGAACTGTATGTATACTATAGCCCATCTGCTGGCTGTACTTGATGCAACTGAGGTTTTTTTATACTTTTAACTTTTACTTGCAAACAGATTATCAGTGACCTCTAAGAAAAATTGTGACATTTTATTACAATTACCAAATAGTGTTGCCTGTAAACATTTTAACAATTATGTTTTAATAACAGTAATGTTTTTGAAAAAACTCAAGCTACTTGTCGGGCAATCAGTCTTGTTGTTTACCTTATATTGCCAACATTTCCTGTAACTATTCATCTAGTCTGGGAAGGTCTGAGCTCACATTTCAGTTAATAAGTATTTGTGATTTGCATAACGATGCATTTGTACTACATAAGTAGACATTATTCTGCAATTAGCTTACATGGATTTCAGTATTTTATTATTTAACTGCCCTACCATTAATTTTACAAAAACTGATTAATAACATTTGTTATTTTATTTCTTTTTAAAATTGAGAACTTTAACTGTTTGGTGTGGTATACAATTATAAAAAATTGTAAAAAAACAATATATATATTAGCTTAGCTAACACAGGTTTATATTTACATTATTTATATTTGCAGTTGTGTGCCTGTTGTGCATTGTAACAGATGAAAAGAAAATACATGCATGCATGTCAGTCTCGTGACTTTAAATATTTATACAAGCATGTCAGTTTTGTGACTTTAAATCTTTACTCTTATCAACTATTTTTATTTAATTTTATACACTAGAACAGTTTTGTTTACCTTTTGACTATGCTAAGAATGGTAGTCATATGCTCTACTTTACTGTAGTACTGATAACTGCCTTGCTTTAACTGAATGGAAGTTTTAAACATTTGAGAATGATTTGTCCAGATTCTACCATCCTACCATGTATGCTTAATCATTTTCAAAACACAACCATATTATAAAATATATTTCTTTTGTACAGATCAGCTGTAGTTTCCTGCTCTTTCCCAATGTGTGGAGGAAGTCAGTCTCTGTCAGTTCAGCTAATTTATTTCCTTTATCTTGTAACTGGTGTTGAAGAGTTTCCTGTAATGTTGCATGGTCTTTCTGACTTTCTTTAGTAAGCTGTTCTGCTGAATTTGAAATTCCTATGCACTTTTGAAAAGATGTATGTATAACTTGTCTAAGTTCCTGAACTCACTGTGTCTGTCCTTTAAAAGTTTACTAAATTATTTTATAACAAGATGTACTAGAGTTTGTCAATAACTGGTTTGACTGTTGCAATTCTGAAATAAACCTTTTACATCTTGTGACAGAACATAACTGTCTACATTTGAGTATAATGTCAGCATGTTAACTTTTTCTGGTTCTTTACCATTACAATTTTTGTCTGTACAGTCTAACCTTTGAATAGTGGCATGCACTGTATTTTTATGACATTGTACACACAATAAACATTTTTTTATACCACACATGATTTTTTCAGATACCAGTCAAATATTGTAATCCATTTGCATAATGCCTTACTATTAACTTGCTCTAATAAGGTTTTACATTTGCTAATATGCTGTATATAGATTTATTTCTGTTATTATTACCTCTATGGTATTCATACTGTATGTAACACAAAAAAAATTTCTTACCAGTCAACAGAGAGGCAGGTGGCCAAGCTGCTTTACTGTAGATGGTTGAAAAGTCTCTGTAGTCACTTGTGAAGTTGGTAGAGCAAAACTGGCAGTTTCAAGTCTTAAAACTTTGTATCATACCTTTTTTGGAGAATTTATGGCACTGCTCACCTTCCTGCACTGCAGTCACTCCGAATTCAGATGCCTGATGAACTGTACTGCTACAAACTGTAGAAGTCTGAAGTACTGCACATAAACGTTAGTTACTGTGCTTTTACAGGAGTGACCTAATACAAGGCATTACCCACTCACTCCCCCTGTTTTTGGATACAGGCTAGGAACGTTAGTTAGGATCACCATTGAAAAATGTATTTTATGTGTGCGCTCTGCTTCTTTGCTGTGCTGGATCCAAAGTCTTCTTAAGACACAGTCTTGCTGGCTGTTTACTGCTGAAATCAAAGTCTAGTTATCACAGTCTGTTAACCGTAGAAACCTGCAGAATATACACGGATGCAGCATCTGACTTTAAGAGCAGTAACCAATAAATAGCTTTTTATAAACAAACCACACGCACTACTCTTAGTTTGTAGCATATATTTACAAAGTTTTTCTTCATTACAGATATGAATGATGACTTCTACAAAATACCTCTCTCTGTCCCTCTCACATAACTGAATAACTACAGTTGTTATATAGAGTGCTAGTCACGCACATATATTTTATTTCCTCTTGATATCTTTTTTGGCCTTCTGTGGGAAGTCACATAATGTCTGTTTTTAGACCTTTCTATTGTCTGTCAGCAGTTCTGCAGATATGAAAATGCACAAATGCATGCAATCAGAATAACAGAAGTATGAAAGGAAACATCTGTTCTGTTCCTATTGAAAAAAACATAACATACTGCTGAGTTTATAAAAAAGGATGTCTGTTAATAGATATTTGTTCTGCAAACATGAGAAAATCATGTAATACTTGCTTTCCAATGTTGCTTTGTTAGGCTTTTTCTGATGCTGTGAAGAGAACCTTGTCTGTTATACATATAGTATGAATGCCCATTTTACATTGCTAAACTCTACATATATTCAAGAAAACTTTTTATTCTATGCTTTTATCTTTCAACAAATTTACAACAGAATTAATTTCAGCCTTCTATTCATAATCTCTAACACCCAGCACAGACCCCTGGCCATCCCCCCTGTTTTAGAAGTAGTGGATGATGTTTTTCATGAATCCAGCTTTTAGCCCCCTGACTACCTCCCTCCTGCACCCACTAAACCTGACCGGTATTACAGAGTACCGGATTCTCACAAATACCTGTAGAGAAATCCTGCTGCAGACCCAGAAGTCATTACACAGGGACCTAAAGGAGCTAAGACTAGTTCTGCCAAGAATCCTCTTCCTTCTGACAAGGACTCCAGAGATCTGGACAGATGGGATAAAAAATATACACCTCTGCAAACTTAGCTATCAGAGCACTCAGTTGTCAGTTCTATATGTTGAAATATCAACAGCACACTTTGGAGCTATTAAAACAGAAAATTGCTTCCTTTCCTGACTCTGCTAATTCAAAAGCGTTAGCAGATTTATGCAGTCTGTCAAGTGGCCAAACATTCATTGCAATGTGAATATGATGCCCTAGAAGCCTATAGCAGGGCAGCAGTGACAGGATCTGTTATTAGGAGACCTGCATGGCTGCAGGAACAACCTCTCCCTGATCATGTCAATTCTAAGCTTATTGATGCACACCTTGATAAAGAGCGTTTGTTAGGGGAAAAAGCAGAAGAGTTGCTTAAAAAGATGGAAGACAAAGCAAAATCTATGCAAACAGTAAAAGATTTCTTTCAGGTTCAACCTCTCAGATTCAGCAGGAACTTTCCTTCTAAGCACTGGACCTTCCCTGCACCTAATAGACAGGGCCAAGTTAAGCCTCACAGGGGCAGACCATCCAGGCCCCTACTCCAGGGCCAGCAGAGAAGCAAACAGTGGACCACTTCCGTCTCTATGGCAGGGAGTTCTAAGCCATCTATGGCAAACAAACAATGACTCCCCCCTCTGCCCTCCCTTCCCTCATCAAAAACTCAGAGGAAAGCTCAACCTCTTCAGACAATTGGCTTTCTTGGGTACGGAGACCAACACAAGGTATAGTTGATAAAATCAATTTATTGCATAAAGCATGAACTGAACAAGCTGTACAAAAAACTATACACATAATCGCACTTATACCATTAGCGTTTTTGTCTCTCACATAAAGACTTCATCAGATGACCCCATATGAGAGGGATTTTGCATCACAAGTATTCAATTATGTTTTAACTTGATTTGATTGGTTCTTGTTAAAATTGATGGTATATAAATGGTAAATAGGATTTATGGGGTCATCTGATGGTGTTTGTGAGAGACGAAAACGCTGATGGTATAAGTGTGTTTATGTGTATAGTTTTTTGTACAGCTTGTTCAGTTTGCAATTTGTGTAATAAATTGATTTTATCATCTATACCTCGTGTGGGTCTCTGTACCCAAGGTACTATTCTGTTGGATTTATTGGTGAATTCTGGTGCCTTGCTCCACAATTTTGGACAATTGGCTTTCTGTAACAAAGGACCTGTGTGTCTTACGGATCATTTTTCAGGGATACAAATTCTCTTTCAGCAAACTCCCATTTCCAAGAGGGTACCCAGACTTGTCTCCAAATCAGTTGGCAGAGGCATTGAAACGGGAAAAAACTCTCATCCCAGGGGGCCAAATCAAACAGGCAAAGGATTTTATTCCAGACTATTCCTTGTTCCCAGAAAAGAGGGCACTTGGTGCCCCATCCTGGATCTTTCCATTCTGAACACCTCCCTGGTGGTCCTAAGATTTTAAAATGCTAATTTTGCAGCAGCGGCTGCCTATGCTAACAAAAAATGCCTGGCTAGTGACCCTAGACCTAAAAGATGCCTGCCTCCACATTCCCATCAGGGAATCATTCAGGAAATTCCTGCGCTTCAGAGTAGGCTCACAATACTTTCACTTATCTGTGCTGCCCTTTGGCTTATCTACTGCACCCAGGTTATTCACCAAATGCTTGGCCCCAGCAATAGCGTTCTGCAGACAAATACACAGATTTACCCTTACCTGGACGACTGCCTTATTCAGGCAGAGTGCAAAGAAAAGCTGCTCCAAGACCTTCTCTTTGTCAAATCACTCCTAACTTCCCTAGGGTTCACCATCAACGAGAAGAAATCCAAAGCAAAATCCAACCAGGAAGATAATTTTCTTGGGAGCTCAGCTAGACACAGCATCCCAAATGGCCTTCCTATCTCCACAAAAGCAGAACTTCCTGCCTCTCTACTTTACCCAGCTGGCTTCCAGAAGTCCCCTCACCATGAAGAAGTTTTTGCAAGCCCTGGGATAGATGGCATCTTGCATCCTTCTCATTCCTTTGGCCAGGATGCACATGAGAAAATTTCAGTGGTATCTAAAGAACCTTTTGGTGCCAGCGCACTCAGTCTCTACAGAACTTTCTCCCTCTGATCCCTTGTATAAGGGCAGAGTTTCTCTGGTGGGCAGAGGCCTGTACAGGAACCGGGGTCTTCCTTTCATCCTCTGCCCTACAGGCCAGACCATCACCACCGACACCTCAGACTTTGCTTGGGGCGCTCACCTAGCAGGCAGGTGCACCCAAGGTCTTTGTGATGCCCAACAACTTCACTTGCACATTAATCAGAAAGAAATGATAGCAGTACAAAAGGCACTGACATATTTCAAAACCCCATCTCCGGCCAGGGTTGTTTCTTATAAAAACAGACACCACAGCGATGTGGTATATCAACAAACTGGGACAAAACAGTATTAGCCCCTGTGCAGGCTGAGTCTCTGGCTTAGAGCCACCTCCATGAGTCTGCACCTTATTGCCCAATACCTACCAGGGATAAACAACACTCTGGCAGACCTCCTAAGCAGTAACGTACTGGACCCCCACGAATGGCAGCTCCACAGGGAAATCTTTCTGCAAATCACTGAGGAGTGGGGGACCTCGGAAGTGGGTCTATTGCCTCGCACCTCAACCACCAGCTGCAAAAGTTCTGTACCAGGGAGTATCCCCTCCTAGCATGGAAGGTGGATGCCTTGACCTTCCCCTGGAACTCCCTCTTTGTGTACGCGATGATGTTCATTGTGTTACCCTGCTGCAGTCATCACACTTGGGTTATCCTGCCGTCAGGCGGTCCCGCAGTCGGCCTGAATGCCAAAGTCTTGGTCTGGCGTCTGTTGCTGTCGCTTCTTCCCTGACGTCAGTGCGCCAGGGGTATATGAGGCATCAGACACCATTTTCTTCAGTCTTTTTTGCTGCGTGGTGCCCGAAGCAGAAGCAGCTCGCAAGTGCCAGTCAGCAGACACCTGAGATTTTCAATTCGAATTTCAGTCCGAAGTTGTCAATAAAGGTAAGTACCCCATTGAGGAACCTTTTCTTGCCTCAGTCCGATGTCAGAAAAAGTTAACAATTGCATTTCTTGTGGGAAGCAAATACCTCATAAGGACTTCCATTCGTATTGTATTCCTTGCCTAGGCCCAGACCACGACGTCACAGGTTGTCTGTTTTGTGCTAGGTTTAACAAACGAATGATCAAACGCCGTTTTGACTTCGCACGACATTACTTTGGTAGGAAATTTAATTATATCATGCCGTCGGAGCAGCCGACTACCGGCATACATAAAAAACGCAAGGATAAGGACAGGCAGCCTAGGAACAAGCCAAACTCCGAGGCCTCTGCTGGGCCTGTTGCCGGTTCTCCGGTTTTCAATGAGGTGCCTACGCAGCCCCTGACGACAGCAGAACTGGAACCCCAGACAGCTGTGGATTCTCAAGCGGAGTCTACTAGGCCGACGCAGCCATCTTCCGACACCGGAGCAGAAGTAGACCCCGGTGCAGTGGAAACACCTTCGGTTGCAGAAGGTGTCTTCAGACAGACTACATTCACCATTAAATCTTATGCTAAGCTTAAAACTCCTTTAAAACCTAAGAAGACACTACATCAGTCTACAGTTCAAGGCCCCATGCCTAAGAAACAGATGCTTAAGATGGCTGAAGATTTGATTACCCTAATCAGGGGTTCCCATCCCCCTCCTGATAAGACCAAGACAAGAGGAGGATTATGCTTTCTCTGACCAGGTTTCAATTTCCTCAGATTCTTCTGAGGAACAGGATTACACTTTTCCACCTTATGAAGACTCTGATGCTGAAGACACTATTCCCTCAGCATCTCCCCCTGAAGACTACTCCTTTGGGGAAACTTTACATACCATGAGGGAACATTTCCACTGGGAAGGCTAGGACTACTCTGTTACTAAGAAAAGGCTCCGAGAGTTCCTTTTACTACCCCAGCACAGACCTCTTGCTATCCCTCCAGTTTTAGATATTGTGGCTGATGTTTACTTGGAGTCTAGTTTAAATCCAGACTCTCTACCTCCTGCTCCAGCCAAACCAGACAGATAATACAGAGTACCGGACTCGCACAAATTCCTTTATAAAAGCCCTGTGGCTGTCCCAGAAACAATTTCCCAGGGTCCTAAGGGAGCTAAAGCTTCTGTGGCTAAATATCCTGTGCCCTCTGAAAAGGATTCCAGAGCCCTAGATAGATGGGGAAAGAAAATATACACCTCAGCAACTCTGGCTATGAGAGCACTAAATTGTCAGTTTCACATGCTGAAATATCAGCAATTCCTAATGTCTCAATTAAAACAAAAAATGAGCACACATACTGAACAGTCTGAATTCAAGGAAATGCAGGATCTGTTGCATGCAGCTGAACAGGTGGGCAAACACACTTTACAATGCGGATTTGATTCGTTGGAAGCATCCTGTAGAGCAGCTGTTACTGGCTCTGTCATACGTAGACATGCTTGGTTAAAAGAACAAACCCTTCCTGATCATGTTAAAGCAAAATTATTGGATGCACCTTTACAGCAGGATGTATTATTTGGTGTCAAAGCAGAAGAGGTTTTAAAGAAAATGGAGGATAAGGCAAAGTCTATGGAGACGGTCAAGGATTTTTTGGAGGTACAACCCCCTCGTTTATGCAGAAATTGGCCAACAAAAAACTGGCCCTTTCCAGCTTCTGACAGATCACAGAGGGGCAAATAGACGCCCAAGGGGCAGAGGTCAGTCACAAGGCCCTTACAAACCGCCCCAGTGGGGTACTGCTACCCAGAAAGGAGGAGAAGACAGGCCTCAAGCTAGCAGAAGACAAACACAATGACTCAGTCCTCAAACTACCAAGCAAATCTCTCCTGGCAGCTCCCTTGGGAGGGATATTAGCATTTTTTGCAGACAACTGGCACATCATCACAAAAGACAAATGGGTCCTAAACATTGTCTCTCAAGGATACAGATTCCACTTTCATACCTTACCAAGGATAAAAGGAATGCCAAACCTGCCACCAAATCAATGGGCAGAGGCACAAAAACAAATTACAGCTCTCATGGACCATGAGAGCCATTCAACAGGTACCTACACAGGAGCAAGGACAAGGATTTTACTTCAGGACTCTTTCTTGTCCCAGGAAAGGACAAAGCTTGGAGACCCATTCTGGATCTTTCAATTCTGAGTACCTATCTGCAAGTACCAAAATTTTAGATGCTAACACTACAGCAGCTTCTTTCCATGCTGGGCAAGAATGCTTGGCTAGTAACGTTGAACCTCAAGGAGGCATACCTGCATGTCCCTATCGGACAAAATTGCAGAAGATTCCTCCGCTTCATTGCAGGTTCAACGCATTATCAATTCTCTGCACTGCCCTTTGGCTTATCTACTGCGCCCAGGGTCTTCACAAAATGCCTGGCACCAGTAATTGCATACTGCAGACAAAGAGGAATTCAAATATACCCATACCTGGACGACTGCCTTATTCAAGCAGAAAGCAAGGACATTCTTTTAAAGCATCTGGCATTTGTCAAACACCTTCTAAGTTGCTTAGGGTACACAGTAAACAAAAAGAAATCAAAACTATTGCCCTCACAAAACATAATATTCCTGGGTGCCAGCTTGAATACAACGGCTCAGATGGCTTATCTCACGCCAGACGAGCAACAACAGCTGACTCAATATTTCAAAATAATGGCAACAAAGACCCAACTCCCTGCAAGAAAAATTCTGCAGGCCTTGGGATTCATGGCATCTTGCATTCTACTAATACCATTTGCAAAACTGCATATGAGGAAATTACAATGGTACCTGAAAAGCGTATGGACTCGCCACAGCTTGGAAACAGTGATACCACTCATTCCCTGCCTTCAACAGGAGTTTCTATGGTGGGCACAAGCATGTCACCTCAACAAGTGTCAGCCTTTCACCTTACCCACAGCCAGGCAAACTATGACAACAGATGCATCGGACTATGCCTGGGGAGCACACATGGCAGGACAGTGCATTCAGGGCAAATGGACTACAGATCACAGGCATCTGCATATCAAGCAAAAAGAAATGCTAGCAGTACAGAATGCCCTAACAGCTTTCAAGGACCTCTTACACCCAGGGCAACTAATAATAAAGACGGACAATACCACAGTAATGTGGTACATAAACAAGCAAGGGGGCACACATTCCTATCCTCTATGCAGGCAAGCAATGACCTTGTGGAACACTGCACTGTCTTACCAGGTCAATTACAAGCACAATTCCTGCCAGGAAAGAAAAACACATTGGCAGACGACCTAAGCAGAAACATCATGGATCCACACAAGTGGAAACTAGATCCACAAGTATTTGCAATGATAGCTCAAAAATGGGGACGCCCAAACATAGATCTGTTTGCAAGCCCCCAAAACTACCAACTTCAAAAATTTTGCACAAGGACATTCCATCCACAAGCTTGGAAAGTGGACGCCCTCTCATTCAGTTGGAAAACATTAACAGTGTATGCCTATCCTCCACTGCCTCTTCTAGCAAAGGTACTGCTGAAAGTCAAATTAGAGAGGCCACAAATGATACTCATTGCACCAGACTGGCCACGCCAGCATTGGTATCCATTTGTAAGGAACATGGCCCACGGACCACCATGGATTTTACCACAAATTCCTCACCTAGCGAGACAATCAGATTCTACAGAGCCAGCTCAAGACTTTAAACCTGGCTGCATGGCAAATTACCTAAACAACCAGCCAACACCTCTATCCAAAGCTGTTATGGATGTCATTCTGGAGGCCAGGAGGCCCAGCACCAGGAAAACCTTTTCAGACAAATAGAAAAGATTTTGCGCCTGGAACCAGGCTGAAGGCCAAAATCCCCTTGATCCAAACATTCCTCAGATTCTACAATATTTAACTGAGATGTTGCACAAAGGACTCTCCTTTTCATCTATTAAGATCCACGCCTCAGCAATTTCAGCTCATTACAACACGGATCCTCCTTTATTCTCACATCCACTCCTAAGACAGCACTTCAGAGTGGCTAAGAGCATAAGACCGCCAAGGAGAGCACCAAAACCTACTTGGGATCTCAACTTTGTTCTGGAAAAGCTTACACTGCCGCCCTTTGAACCAGCTTTTTCAGCTGATTTAAAATTTCTTTCATGGAAAACTGCCCTGCTACTAGCAATAACCTCCGCTAGAAGAGTCTCAGAGCAGCAGGCACTAATGGCAGTTATTGCCTTTCCTCATTTTTCATCAAGACAGTGTCTCTCTACGAACTAGCCCTTCCTTTATGCCAAAGGTGGTATCCAGTGTGGCCCTAAACCAAACCATTCATTTGCCCACCTTATTCCCAAATCCCCAGAACAAAGGAGAAAGACTCCTGCACTCTTTGGACATTCACAGGCAATTACGTTACTACTTGGATAAAACTAAGGCTTTCAGAAAAACTGACCAGCTCTTTGTAGCCTATGCTACAGAATCATAAGGAAAACCCGTCTCAAAACAGACTATTTCTAAATGGATAGGGCATTGCATACGTTTCTGCTACACGCATCATGGGAAACCGGTACCTGCTAACATTAGGTCCTACTCCACCAGGGCTACAGCTACATCAACAGCCTTTCTCAGGGGAGTGCCAACCAAGGAAATTCTGGAAGCTGCAACTTGGAGTTCAGTGCACAGCTTCACCAAACACGATCACTTACTTCTATATTCTAAGACTAGAGCTGGTTTTGCCACTGCAGTTTTGCAGGGCCTACTAGCTTCTTCAAACCCTGTTTAACTCCACCTCCCATCCTTAGCTTTGGGATTCAACCCAAATGTGATGACTGCAGCAGGGTAACACGATGAACATAGTACAGTTTTGTACCTACCATAAATGTAGATGTTCGAGTGTTCACCTTGCTGCAGTCCAGGTTACCCTCCCTCCATCCCCTCTGAACTAGCTGAACTTATCTATACCACTCTATCCTATACAACCTCTGTGGTGTATTTGCTTGTGCCTAAAGGTATTGTTTTATTTTTATCTAGCTGTATATATATTTTTTGCCTACCTATTGGGGACACCTGACATCTGGGGCAAGAAAAACTGAAGAAAATGGCGTTGGATGCCTCATATACCCCTGGTGCACTGACGTCAGGGAAGAAGCGACAGCAACCGACGCCGGACCAAGACTTTGGAATTCAGGTCGACTGCGGGACCGTCTGACGGCAGGATAACCCAAGTGTGATGACTGCAGCAGGGTGAACACTCGAACATCTACATTTATGGTAGGTACAAAACTGTACTTTCTTAGTGTTTCACTTTTGGTCATTATATTTGGGTTATCTGCTTGCAGTAGCCCTCAGTCGGCCTGATTAACAAAGTCTTGGGTCCTACGTCGGTTGCTGTCCCTTCTTCCGTAATGTCAGGTCATCAGGGGTATAAAAAAAAAGCCGACGCCATTACATCAGTCTTTGTTGCTGTGCGGTGCCCGAAGCAGAATCAGTTCGCAAGTGCTCGTCGGCCGACTCCTGAAATTTTCGTTTTCGAGTTTCAGAACCGAAGTCTTCAACTAAAGCTAAGTACCCCATCGGGGAAACTTTTTCTTGCTTCTTACCGATGTCAGTAAAAGTTAATAATTGTATTTCTTGTGGAAAGCAAATACCTCACAAAGATTTTCATTCGTACTGTATTCCTTGCGTAGGCCCTGACCACGACGTACCTTGCTGTCGGTTTTGTGCCTTAGTTAATCAACACACTATCCGTCGTCAGTATATTTTCGCTTCTTAGTATTTCGTTTCTCGGTTCAATTATCCAGAAATGTCGTCTGTTAGCCATCCGACTACCGGAATTCTGAAAAAGCGCAAAGATGAAGACAGGCCGCCAAGGTCCAAAGCTGCCGACGACGCTTCTCCTAAGCCAGTCTCCAGTTTGCTGGTACTCAGTGAGCCGCTTTCGCATCCCCTGATACCCGCTACTTCTGATTCGCAGGCCTCTACTGAGACCCATTCGGAGTCCGGTATGCCGTGAGATGCTTCAAGTGTGGAACCTGCAGATGTCTCTACCTTGGATGGGTCCGGAGCCGCTGTGCAGGCACCGGCTTCTGAGGGTGTATTCAGTCCTATGGACTTGCATATTAAACAGACGCCTCCTTCTTTAAGGCCTAAACCTCGAACCATACCTAAGAAACAGACGCCCAGGCCGCATGCACAGGCCGCTATGCCTAAAAAAACAAATGATGGGAATCTCTGAAGATCAGGGGAAGCCAACCACCTCCTTCTAAGAGACTTAGGACTGAATTTGTTTGAGTCTTCTGACCAGGTTTCTGATTTTTCTGATTCTTCTGATGATCTGGATTTACCCTTGTCTACATATGAGGACTTTGATGCAGAGGACTGTATTCCCTCTGCTTCCCCTCCAGAGGATTTTTCCTTTCGTGAAACCTTGTACACTTTAAGGGAACATTTTCACTGGGAAAGCCAGGATATTTCTTATTCAAAAAAGAGGCTTAGGGATTTCTTACTTCTGCCTCAGCATAGGCCTTTAGCTATACCTCCTGTACTAGACATAGTTAATGATGCCTTTTCAGAATCTAGTTTGGCCTCTGATTTTTTGCCTCCTGCTCCCAGAAAACCTGATGGATATTACAGGCTCCCTGATTCTCGCAAGTTCCTTTTTAAAAATCCTGTTGCAGATCCAGAGACTATTTCACAGGGACCCAAGGGCATTAAGGCTTCTTCTGCCTAAAATCCTACCCCCTCTGATGAGGACTCCAG